>NC_142808.1:66397549-66595049 GCF_049724085.1 Artemia sp. Qi Xiang Cuo | reverse complement strand
AATCATAGGTTTCAGACAACACACATCACCGAAAGACGGGTGCTCGGGGAGAGCCTTTGAGGGTCTGTGGGTCCCTTGAGGGTCGGTGGTCCTTTGGGAGCTCGGGGGGACCTTTGGGGACCGGGGGATGGCCTTTGGGGGTCTGGGGGCCGGGAGGGATGGCATTTGGGGGTCTGGGGGCAGTGGGGCCTTTGGGGACGCCTGGGGATGGGATCCTTTGGGTGCCTGGGGGACGAAGTGTTACAAGTAGTTCCTCTCGTGCAGTACTTCTGCAAGGTTTTTCTCTTGTGTTTGTTTTCAAACCATGTATATAGACTTTGTAGAATAGATGAATAGTTTTTAGTAAAGAAATCCTTCTTCTATCTCCTCCCGCGTGAACACTTAGCTCTGAAAGATTTGGCAACACGCTAACCAGCACACGCATACCAATATTAGATGATTATCCATGAAAACCCAGACACAAGGAAGGAGTGGTAAAGGTTTACAGTTTTTTAAATAATGTTGGGAAATCTGGCGCCCCCTTCATGGAAAACTCCCTTTCCACATGACAAATATTTCCATGGAAAGATCCTCCCACGTAACCACCTACCTCAGATAACATCTTGTTGTCACCTAGTATTACTCGAAGTGAAGAACATAACCATAATAGGAACTCTGAAAATCCAATTATTTCTGTCTATGAAACGGAGGATTTTAAGTTATGATACAAATTCTAAAGCGAGTTTGCAGTCCTAATACTAGTAAGATCCCTTCACTTCGAACTTGTCCACAAAATAATCATGAAATGTCCTTTTCAGATCCAAAACGACAGTCAATCATTGAACTGAGCTCATTGTGTAGAAGTGATGCAAAAAAAAATAAATAAATAAAAACAATCTGAAAATGCTTTACTTTTATATTGTTAAAAGTCTCCTTAAAAGGTTTACTTTTACCGCACCAAAACTCCTATATTGTTTTGTGTATTCAGTAAAGTGCTAGTTTTCTGCAATCCTACAAAAATAGGGAAATATCACCAGTTGATTTATTTGTATTATTTTTATTGATATATGTTAGATAGGCTGTGAGGTAATAATTTTTGTTCGTTTTAAGTTCCAACTTCGCTCTTTACTTCCCTTGGAAAAACTTTGTTTTTTTTAAAATTAATGATAATAAAAGTGCTATTTTAGAAATGTGGCAAGCTAACAGCGAGGGGTCTAATTCTCCCCTCGGTTGATGGCCACCATTTGTTGAAAGATTTCTCTAAAAAAAGGACTCAAATGAGAAGAGTATTTGTTTTCTGAAATTGTTTTTTCGTAATTTTTTTATAGCTAAATGACGGTGTCACATACACAACATATAGTGACTCATGCTGGACAGGGCATGAACAGTAGTAATTACTGGAGTGAAAAAGTAGTTTCACTTATTAACAAATTTCAGGAGGCTCTGGGTTAGCATATTCTTGTAATTTGCATGGTTTGGTAATTGTCGCAGTCTTTATGGTACTGAAAATTTATGTAATTCGAATGTGAGAATGCATTTTTTCAGTAGAATATGGGAACGACAGGTTTCTGGAGACCTTGGGGATTTGTGTAGTCTTACAATTAGAAATGGGGAATGCCAGCTGGGAGGAGATTTTACAATAAAGGACTCATCTATTGAAGTTATTTATATATTTTTTTTGCAAATAAATAAAAAAATATAATTATTTTCATTTACTTACTCAGTAAATATGTCACGCATAGCTGAAATAATAATGTACAAACTTAAAAGATGTATTGTAACGGGATCAATTAATATCAAATAGGGAGGTCTTACGGAAGTTAAAATATTAAAATTTTTGGTTTTTGTGGTTTAGGTGGGCCTAAAAAAACACTAAGAGAAATTTAATGTTATGGAGGGGGTAGTTCGCTTTCGTTCATGCAATAATTTCTGTTCTTTTTTAGTTTCTTGAAATATTAATTTCTTTCTTTAGGTTCTTTTCAATTCTGAAATTGTCAGAAAAGCTCTATTGACTGATATTTGAAAGAAAAACAATATTTTGTCTTCCGTCCAAGATCTCTACTCAAATTGGATTATGTCTCCCGGACCAATTTATCCAAGAATCATCGCAAACAGGATAAAAGGTAATTAATTGTACATTCAGTTTTATCTAATTTCATCATGGACTGTTCAATAGTGGTGCCTGAGAACGAAACGATTTTTCGTTTTTTTTCACTCATCACTTCGTATTGATGTTGTCCAAGAAATAATTTTGTGGGAGGGGGTGCCTGTTGGTACTTCTACTACGACTAAAACGACTCTTACTATTAAAACCCCAGGGGTATTAAAGTGAAAATATCAAGGAATGCTATTTTTTAATGAAAATCCTTTTGCAGCGTGTTTTCATCAAGCACTTCATGGTAAAGAGCTGTAAGTAAGCAGCGGTGGCAGTTTATTTCCACTAGATTTGAAATATGGATATTATTTTATATAGAAAAATAATAAAACTCTCAAATATAGCTAAAGGCAGAAGCGGTAATGGCATCTCTTGTGCCTAGGGCAAAATCATGATTAGCGCCTCCTCCTGTCCCCCATAAAATTTGTCAGTCTAAATCACAGTTTATAGACAGTAAGCTTATCGCAGATAATTTCTGGTCTTCGGTCTCGGTGCGAACAAAAAGCTCCTCCCACTTGTTTCTGCCTTAGCGGATTAGTCTGTTTTCGTCAATCACTGAGAAATGGTTACCAAGTGCATTATTCGTAATTGCGAAAGCAGAAAAAAACTTGGTGAGCCAGCCAAGTGTTTTGCAAGCGTCCCATCTAACAGTTATTAATTAATTTATATAAAAATTTTTACTTACTCTTTTTTTTCCTTGTACTCAACGTATCGGCCTTTTTTGTTTTTTATACAACAGGGGGCGGGGGGGTTGATGAAATTTGTGAAAATAAGGAATTTTTTCTTCTTCTAATAACTGGTGGGGTAGGTGTGATGGTTTCAGGGGCAGATCCAGGATTTTTTTAGGGGGGGGGGCGCAAAATAGGTTGATCCGAAAAACTTACGTTAGGAGCAAGTTTAATTAATGCAAACTTGCGTTAATTAGGTAAATTACACTACTTTAGACTACTTTACGGGGGTGACCCTTGCCCCCCCCCCTCTGGATCCGCAACTGGATAGTTTATCATTTTTACTTGATTTTACTTGATTATCGTCGTAAATTTATTCCTGGTCTTTCTTTCCATTCTTAAACCAATGTTATATTTACCTTTTGCATTATTACAGCCCACTATATATACATTCATATAAATTTATATGCAGTGTTACCGCCATACCAATTATTCTCCTTTCCTTTTTTATTCTTTAATAATAATTTCTGGTCGTTTTCAGTTTGAATTATTGTAGGCTTCTATTTCTACTGATCTTAAGTTTAATATGGCCTTTACTATTCTTTAAAAAAAAACTTTCCTTTTCGTAAAGTTTTCGTAGTATATATATATATATATATATATATATATATATATATATATATATATATATATATATATATATATATATATATATATATATATATATATATATATATATATATATATATATATATATATATATATATATATATATATATATATATATATATATATATATATATATATATATATATATATATATATATATATATATATATATATATATATATATATATATATATATATATATATATATATATATATATATATATATATATATATATATATATATATATATATATATATATATATATATATATATATATATATATATATATATATATATATATATATATATTTATATCAGCGCGTACAAACAACTCCTCTCATTTGATCTGCCATTAGCGGTCCAATTATCCTGGAACACGTATTTTGGCAGAAACTTTCTCAAAATGCCTTTGAAACCAACTTGAGACTTCGAAACCTATTTTTAATTCCTAAAAACATCTAATAATAACATTATACTACTAACTACCGATTTTCATGTATGTGTTGGAATAAATTAATTTAAAATTAGTTTCTTCAAAATTAGTGTTCCAACGTTGAAGCCAAGTTTCGTGTCCAAGTGAAATCTGACTTGTCTACCCGCGAAAAGATCTGATAACGCCTATGTTTCTATCTGCAAAAACGTTCTCCGGAGCACTCGCACCCCTGTCCGGGTTTTTATAATGGGAGATATAGAGAATGATCATACTGCTAATTCTATAAACTGTGGTTTAAATTCAAAAAAATTCATTCAGGAATAAAATTATTTTATTCAGAGGGAGGATGGACCAATTTTATGCTGAGGGTATTTATATGGGGAATTTCCCTTAGGGAGGGAAGTTTTCATGGGGTGAACTTGTAGGGGGGAATTATACACGGGTGATTTGTTAGAATTCCTATGCAAAATTATTTTGATATGCATTGCTTTCTCTTTTCCGTCTCAATTTTACGCTTGGAGTTGTTAAGGGTAATTGTCAGGAGTAAATTTTCAGCAGGATTGAATTGTCTAGAGAACATATTCGTGGGGAGGGGGATTTATCCGTTTAGGCTGGGCAAGATTTTCTAGCATTATTAAAAAAAAAACAATCAGAAATTAAATATAAAAAACCAGTTTTTCCAACTGAAAGGGATGAGCAACATTAGAACTTAAAAGGAAAATAGATTATTACGTATATGAAGAGAATTTCTGCCCCCTCCAAACCTCGTTCATTACGTTAATGTTTATATTTTGTCCCACTTCCTTAAGAACGACTCCTAAAACACAAGGGTTGTTTAATTAGAACAATAAGAAGCTTTTTTAAAAGTCTTAAAATGTTTTAGTGATGTGTTGAGCAGTGGACAACCCCCCTCATATACGTAATCATTTCTATGCGCTTTAAGTTTTAATGTTGCTTCCCTTACTTTCTGTTGAAAATACTTTTTTTTAATTAAAAGTTGAATAGCCAAGGCTTAGTGTTTTTTTTACATTTGAAAATAGTTTGTAAGAATAGAAAGATAAGTCTCCGAACGAACATTAGAATATTGAAAATTGCAGTCTGGCTCTTGCTCTATATCTGGCTCGATAAAAAGCAACTCTATACTAGTAAATAAAGCTCTATGCATTAAAAGTATTGACTTTATGCACTAACTGCAAATATTCCAACTAATTGCAACTGATTTCAATAAAGGCGGTTTCATCCATCGTGTTCACATCAGTTTCGACTTGTTTATTTTTAGATATTGGCCCTTTTAAGAACAACGAGCTTGGAGATGCTCATGAGTTTTTGTATTTCATAGTCAGCAAAATGGAACAAGAAACCAAAAGTGATATTAGTCAAGTCCCGGGAAGATATTTTAGTATGCCCCAATTGCGAATATTCAAAGAAATTGCCGAAGGAATCCGAATTTGGAGTTACCGTTCCTTTGGTTTCAAAAAGTAAAACCAATGTGTTGACAGCTTTTTGGAACCAGAAAAGACTCCAATCAGGTAATTTTTACGTGTGTTAGATATACATAGCTGTATATATGATTTTACTGGTCTTAAGTATGTTGTACGGATAATTAGTAAGGGATAATTAACGTTTGGGTGGCACCAATGGAAAATTGGCTCTAAAATAATCTTTTCTTTTTTCTCCTCTGACTCTCTAATTTGATAAGAATATACCGGAAAGAATAATTAGCCAATTGGCCACAGAGGTTCGAAATATTAGCTCCATGGAATTTAAGGCCTTAGATTTGAATTAAAATCAAGTTGCCATCGCTAATTGGAGAAAAAGCCAAGACAGATACTCTGTCTGAGTGAGAGCCAAAGCTGGCAGAAGCCTCTTTTACGATTGCATAAAAATAATGTAATTTCACTTGCTTCTTGGTATTTTATCATGAATTTGGGCTGACTCACAACGGACAATGTCCACTGAACTTTTATGCAAAATGGGAATCTGAATTGTTACAATTCATGGTAACAAACTGTAAGGAAGGTGCGATGCGGCTCATAGCTTAAACTCTAAGAAACAGAGTCTTGATCACAACAGATACATGAAAAGAATTGAACATTGATTATTATTTAAAATGTGTAAAATTAATAAAATTAAATTTTACCCATTAAATTTTACAGGCCTGAGAAAATTCGCCAATCTTTGGAAAAGGAGAAAAGCGTCCACATGTTTTTCCCCTCGAGAGGTTTCAAGCTTTTCTAGAGGTATCAAGCTTTCATGTACAAAAATGTGGAATTTTGTATTTTTTGCCAGAAGAAAGATCAGGGAATGTGTTTATTTGTTTGTTTTCCCCAGGGGTCATCATGTCAAATCAGTGATCGTAGAAAATCGGGAGACGACTCAGTCGACGGGAAAACAGAAGTTCGAATGGTCTTTTAAATGACTAGAAATGTTGGTGGGTATCTCGCCCCCCCCCACTCTCATTTTTTCCCAAACCCGCCCCATCCAAATTTTGAGATAGTTATTTTTTTCATCGTAGTTTAAAAATCTAGTAACTCTATCCTTGGGGATAACTTAACCCCACACAGTCCCCAAGGATAGGGCTGTAAGTTATGGACTTTGCCCATTGTTTACATATAGCATTGGTTACTGGGAAGTATAGTCTACAGAAGTTTTTATGGGGAATTTTCCAGTAGAGGGGGGGGGGTACGTGGCAAGTTCTTTAGATGGAGGGCGCTTTGATGGGGGAAGAAAATTTTCTACGGAATAGAAGCCGGACGTCCCAGAAGTATTTAAAATTGAAGGGTTCTATGACTAAGTAAGGTTTCGTAGAGACACTAATTTATTATTGCAAGCTTTTTTTTTGCTTTTAAGGTGCAGCGAATGCGGCAATCAAGGTTGCGAAAGATGGGGGAATATTGCTGGATTCCCGAGTCTCCTGATTGTCCAGTTAAATCGGTGAGTTCTTATTATTTGATCTGATTAAACTCTGTTAGTGATAAATAAACTCTGTACAAGATGGGAGCCAGGTATAGACGTTTACCCCCCCCCCCGAGGAAAATACCCACTCCTGGACATTAAACCCCGTAAAAACCCCCAACTCCTAGGAAAATACCCCCACCCCGCGGACAATACATCCCCCCCGGGAAATAGCACTCAAGAAAATACTCTCGTTGCAAATACCTTACCATGACTGAAATGGTCTCCAATCACTTTAGACTAATAAAAAAGGACCAGAGAAATCTTTAAACCTCGGACCGGGGGTTACCTTAATTATTTGAAGAGAGGGAGGGAAAGAGTACCTTACAGTACACTTTTTAATGCTAAAATACCCTAACCCTCATGGAACCCTTAGATAAACTCAGAATTAGTCCTAAGGGAAAGACGTGGGGATGGAAGGTAGAAATTGATATATAATCCCCAGGGATGTATCTAGAACTTTTTTATTCTTGTTTCTTCGGGGGGGGGGGGGGTTAATGCCGGCTTCTATTGAAGCCATAGAGCTTCACAATTCTCCACCGTATTAATACGAAAATGTTTGTTCATTTATTTAGCTGTTAAGCTGGGCTATTGAAATTGGGCCTTTCCTACAGTAAATTTTGTTCGTTTGTTTGGTATAATCAGTGAGAATGTTTTCGTTTATTTAGTATATATTTATTTGGTATATATATATAATATTTATTAACATACTTCAGGTACCGGGCTTATACGCAGTATGAGGATACACAAAACTTTGAAAAATTTTGTTGAATATGCTAGAATGCTAAAACTACTACAAAGAAATCAAACATAGTTTAGCTTGTTATGGCATACCATTATAGACCATAGTTAAAAATTGCAAGGACCAGAGAATTGGAATATTTGTTTAAGCGCTTTAAGGCCATTAAGCCGAAAAAGGGACGCTGTAAGGGCATAACTTCTCACTATGTTTGACCGATAACAGATAGTGCATTTAGATATATGTTCTATTTCCAAGAAGTTATCTAATGGGGGGGTTTTATGTAGAATGGTTCTAGTTTTGTTATTCAATGAAACCTTCTGATAAAGGAGTGTTAATAAAAATTATTCGTTCTTATATCAACTATTTAATTTAATGGGGAAATTAAGTTAAACTCTTAGCTGACGGTTTGCGTGTGGTTTACCTGAGTGGAGGCTGAACTTCTAGAGAGGGGAGCTTAAACCAGGAGTACGCGCAGGGAGCTTATGTTAACGGCCATTCTGAGTCAAAATCAGACTTATAAATTTCAATTTCCCTTAGGAGCGAGTGGAGCCACAAGGACTAACAAACTTGAGAAATATTAACATAGAGAGAATAAAATAAGAAAGTAATGCATTTATTGTTACTCACATAATTGTCGCAGAGCTTCGGATATATCAACACACTTGTAATACAAAACACTGATACAAAATTGTCATCTGGAGTGATGCTACACAAGAGTTAATGCACTGTCAAAAAGTTTTCTCGAAGGTTTATCTTGAATATACACACATATCATAAGAAAATCCTCGGTTAGGCTAGCTGTGTAACTTCTCTAAGACTCCCATAAGACTGCTACAAGACTCAAAAATAGACTGGATCAAAATTGTTATGTTCTAACTATCTATCCTCTACGATTCTGCCGGAGGTTATGTTTAGGCGTAGCTAAAAGTATATTTTGCAACTCTTATTGGTTGCATTATTTGCCCTTCATCATTATTGGGCCGGCGTGCACCAATGGGCTACTTGGGTTTAATTAAAGTTTATGACTTTTAAGCTATCACTTTGGAATTTTTCTAACAATTCAAAATTTTACACTGCAACATTTTGCTAGCAGGTGTTGCTTAATTTATGACTTTTAAAATATCACTTTGGAATTTTTTCTAATGAACAAAGTTTTACATTTTAATATTTTCCCAGCAGGGTGTCTCTTGATTTTCAGAAGACTTATAATTTATTTCTGTGAAAATTGGTAAAAGATAATACGATTTAATTACATTGAGATTGATAGTTTTAAACTTTAGTCTCCAGAACAATGCAATTAGCTTATACAAATATATTTTGCATCACGAGTGACTACTTTTTGTATTATAAATTTTACTCTCTTGACAGTTTGGTATTTTCGAGCTCTTAAGATTCAAATTACATTGTTCGTTGGCTGTCATATAAGATTCGGTCAAAATGATATTTATTGCGTTTATTGGCGACACCTGGGCGGATTTATTTACTGGATTTTCTGTGGGAAAGATTCTTACGATGTTTGTTACAAGGTATAATTACGATGTAAAATTATTTACTTGGTAACTTAAATAATTTTACTTGGGTAACTTAAATTGGGAGATTTTGGGGTTTTTGAGAATTGATCCCATTACATATCATCCTTCCCATTCTTAACGATGTCCTCATCGTTGTTTTATGCTCTCTCTTTACACTTTCAAATTTTGATTTTTTTTTTTTTTAAAGAATTTATATTATTACTTATTACTTGAATTAGTTCTGCTTTGGCAAAATTTATATCTTTGTTCCATATCTCCGATTGCTCTATTGGACCATATATATATATGATAACATTACTTTAAAGTCCATCACCTACTCACTCTATTTGGCGAAAGGGCCAAAGAGTCTCTAATGACTAACACATAAGATTATATGATTGCATGATAATTATCATTCCTCCACCTAATATCAAAATTACCTTCACCTGATACGTTTATCTTATCACTGAAAATGGTACATATTTGCCTTTTCTAACACTTGACTATACTTCCACCTGACGCTACATAGGTTTAATTATATTATTATTCCTTCACCTAATATTAAACTTCTTTTACCTGATGTTCTAATACTTCTACACGGTTTCAACTAGTTAAGTTCTGTTTTTGTAATTACTTTATTATTTAACGTGGTACATGTTCGCTGCTTCTAATTCTAGTTTATACTTCCACCTGAAGTTATATTGGTACGATAGTTATTTGACATCAAAAATATTTAACTACATCTAAAGCATCTAACTACAATACACTGACATGCTTGAACTAAAAATAGCTTGGAGGGAAAAAATAATTTTACCCCTTAACATTTTTAACTTAATGTTTAATGGCAACACTGGGATAAGGTAGCTTGCACTGGTTTTCATCTGTTTTCTGATAAGTTTAACAATATTTATCAAAGTTGCTAGTTAGATACATAAGACTTCACACTTACTTCATCATTCTACGTGTCTATAATACTCACATACGTTATCACTCTTACTTTGGGCTTCCATTCAGTTAATTATTAGGTTGGCTAATTGTTTATGGTTTGTCTTCTTGGTGTTTCGTTTTCTGGCACTTGTTCCTTGGGATGAGCGTTTACATTGTCCGTAATCATGACTATTGCACAAAATCGTTCGTGTATGGTTTGTCATATGAAATACGCGGGTTTGACGTCACAGGAATGTTGAAATGTCTATTGGGTACATATCCCTTGGGGAATTGATTACATGAAATGAGCATCTTAGACGTTGGCTGGTTAGTTCTTCTTGGATACTTTTATCCTCGGAAAATCTAATACTCGTACAGTCTGTGTTTTCCGTAAATTGATCACGTTCATTTCTTCTTTTATTGGGCACTTTTGTTTTTGGGAAATTCTTATACTCGTACAGTCTGTGTTTCCCGTAATTTGTTCACGTTCAGTCTATATCTTGGGCTATGGGCTGTGTTACAACATTTAATGTTAACTATGGTAGGATCAAAACTTGATCTTATGGCCTTGGCTTGACGCATCGTTTTTGATTTCCGGTTAAATGATTTACAATCATTGAGGGCTTAATATGAAGATTAGAACAATAATAACTGGTTGTTTCTCTTCTCCGGACACTTCATTTTGGGAAAAAATTTTATCACGTACAGTCTATATTTCCCATTAATTGGTCATGTTTGATTTTTCTTCTCATGGAGGATGGTTTGGTTTTGCGACCTCCAATAATGATTGGATGGCGTCAAAACTTAAACTTTTGATCTTGGTTAACATATTGTCTCTGATATGGGGCTTAAGATATATAGTCCTTGAGGGACTGACTTTAGGGTTATTCTTGGTGTTTCAAACATTGAATCTTAAGGCCGTTGCCGTCTAAGGATAGTTATCGACGGTCTCCACGTAGTTTTACGACGTTGCGGTCGGGGTAGTTCCCCAGGTAATTATTAATTCAGATATATACGTATATGTGGGGTTCTTGTTTTTCCAATATTGCTTGAGATAAGGTTACCTGGTACTAGGCTTGGGTGACTTGGAATTTCATCAGGATATTGTCTTGGGGACTTCCTTGGTGAGTACTTGTCGGTGGTTGACGAATGATGAAAGTAGATGCTACTGGGTTGTATCCGTGTTGCCTGCTGGTACACCACTAATTAATTTGCACTGGTTACTCTGCTTCCTAGAATATAAATATCTGGGCAGAATCATATGCTCTTTATAATTACACAAGTTACAACACATATAGCAATAATATACAATATACATAATACCATGCGGGGACTATTTTTGAAATAATAGTCGTGATTAGACATATGAATAATATCAATTCTAGTATGGGTACAGTTAAACCTCAACGAGAGAGCAACTAAGGGCAACTCTCATGCTTTTACATGCATGTTACAGCAATCATTAGATTACTGTGATATAAGCAAAGTTTTTATAGGACAAATGATTATGCTTACAAAAAATAACACTATAAGATTTTCAAGATTTGGTGACTATATGTATACATGTACTCATGTGTGTTTGGCACATGTTCTATATTTAATGCATTTTTAAATGTTATTAAACACTCATCTACTTTAGCATTTAATTTTCTATTCTGCTACTACTTTCAAGATAGATTACGTGGTTTTTATTAGAGGTCTCGATTTACTATAAATTTTTCAAATCTTTACTGTTTATGCACGTCCACGCTGCCCAAGAAATATATCTTTGCAGCTGCATGGGCTTGCACAATAAAAAATTAAGTGAAAATTTGGGAGTGGACATGGCACGAATGAGGACCTCTACTCCCATTCGCTCGATCATGTCCTCCCTTACTCTTTGCTCAAGAGTTATCAGGGAGTTCCGGGTTTAGGTTTTGCATCTCACTCGGCTCGATGTGTTCTGATTTTGCTCTTTTTCTACGTGTTATTCTCAACATTCTTCCGTAATTTAGGGTTAATAGCATTCTTATAGTCAGACAGATCATGAACACGAATCCTACCGTCAGGAGGATATTCCACCAAAAATTTGTTGAGAATAGTCCATATCTACTTTCTACATATGTCAATCTTTGGTTTTCATTAGTGAAGAGGGGAATTTGAGAGTCTAATGCTTCTCTTATTTTTGTTAGTGGTAAAGTTTCTTTGACATTCTTCATTATTGACCATATTCTGGTTTTTACTTCTTCATTTTCAATGTTAGGAATTGTATATGATAAATTCACTGCTTTAAAATTGACCACTTTGGGGCTTATTATATTCGTGCTGGTGGTTATCAGAGGTGTTTGTACTGTGGCTTCTTTAGTTACCAGTCGGCATCCTTGCTTTATGGTTATCGTACCTACATCTTGTAGTAGTAATTCGGTTCTGTAGCTTGGATCGATTTTTTCTGTGTTATTATAACAAGAGATAGTCCCGACTGTTTCTTTTGGAACAGAGAATAGCCATAGATCATTTCTAAGATGAATAAATATTTCTCGCTTAGTACTACCTATTAGTGCTTCACATGAACTTGGAATTTCCTCTTGTTGAGTCTCTTTTAAGAATATATCCAACATACATGATCCGGGTTTTACATTATAGATTGGCAGTGTTAGTTGACATACTAGGTTTTTGAATGCTACACATTCCTTTAGGTCCTGTGGGTTTGCTAAGGCATATTTCCTTCTATCTTGATCGACTAGCAGGTAATCCGCTTCGGGGGTAATGGACATGAATGAATTGGTTTTACCTATATTGGCTGGAAACGTGGAAATTTTATGTAAGTCTTATATTGACTGTTGATTTATTAACGGAATTGTTACGACTGCAAACAATTGTTCGTTTATCTCTGTGATGTGAACTTTTAGCTTGGTGTAATAGTGAAATAAGTTTGCTACTTCCGGTTCTGTCGGTAGGTGTAGTCCGAACGTTAAATGCGTTTTTATTTCATCCAAGATACTTTTTAGGTTCGAAGTATCCACTAGGTCGTACGATAAGGTTCCTCCGGTAAGGGAAAATAATGCAAATTCAAATTTGCTAACGTCAGTTGCCAGGTTAAGCAAGGATATTGTCACTATGTCTAGTGATGCCATGGTGAGGCTCGAATCGTTAATCACACGATCTACTTCATTTTTTAAATAATTCATTATGTTTACTGTCTTTGATATTTTCTTCGAGATTGCCTCAATTTTGTCTCTCTGGTAATTAGCTATGCTGGCTTGTATTTTTTGAACATGTAAGGTCACGTTCATGGCGTTATTTAGCTTTCCTACGTTTTCTCTTAGGATATTCAGGTCTTCTTCGGTCAAAAGCTCAAACAAGTGTGAGGCTAATTCTCCAACGATTGGTATTACGCCTAGCTGATCTTCGGTATTTGCTTTTTCGAAAAAATACCTCGAAGATTCTCGTGGTACTTTGCTTTAACTTTTGTATTTCTGTGTTGAACAATTCAAATAGTGCTTGTAGTCTCTGTCTATATAATATTAGAAAAGATTGGTGAATCGATACTTTTAGAGCGTTTTTCTCGTTTAGCTCAGGTAATGGTTCAATATCTTCCCTTGCCGGCTCGTCGGCCATTGCTAATCTTGCACAAGTACGTTTACCGTCTATTATCCAACACTTCTTATGTACGTAATCTTCTTCTTTTTCTTTCATACTTTTATTTTTCTTTTGTTCTGGTTGAATCGCTTGTACTTTGATCGTTTGCATCTCGGTATGCCTTACTGGGATTCTTGCCCTTAGGCCTATAGTGAATACGCCAATCGGCTGGGTGCGATAGTACGTGGGCCCTGTTGACCACGTCCATTTTGTAAGTATCGTTGATCTTAGATAAGTTAGCGTGGTCAAGTTTCTAAGTGATTTATTGTTGAGTGCGCTCCTTTCTGGGACTGTATTTGTCGTAGTTTCTGACATTGAAGATTGTATATCTCTCGTTGGGGACTCATATGTAGGCGTGGTTGTCTTGGTGTCTTTTATGTTTCTTTCTATAGGATTTTTATTCTTATCATCATGTTGTATATTTGAGAATTTCAACTCCTTGAGGTTAATAATTTGTCTGTAGTCTTTTTCCTTCGCGAGTTTTGACAATATTTGCTTCGTAACATTTTGTTCAGCATGATTTTCCCACAATTCTTTGAGAAAAGTCCATAGGCTCGGTAATTCATTTAACATTGCGTAGTTTCCATCATAAAGTTTATTTTGCTTGGAAGTAGTCAAGGAGAAACTTGTGGTAGATTTAATTGTAGTTTGTTCGCTCATGGAACTATCCGACTTATTTAATGCTCTCCTTCTTCGGCTTTCGTTCTTGTTAAATCCTAGAGCCTTGTCGATTTTTGCCATTTTCGGGTCGAAATCTTCTATTATTAATTTCAATTTTAGTCTCGGAAACATGGGGGGTAGATTAATTTTATTTTCCTTGTGGTGCATTTCTCTTCTTGGTTGCATGCTTTTGTCTGATTTTAAGAATTGGAAAATGGAGTTCTATAATTAGTTGTTATTTTTTTCTAGTCTAATAACAGGTTGAAGAAAGGTCTCGAACGGTTTGGGGTCCAGTTTCATAAATATTTTCCTGACATTATGACTTGCGAGCAACGAATTCTCGTGTTTAAAAATTATTCCATGTTTTACGATATCTTGGGCTAAAGTTTGGGAAATGAAGATTGTTATGACATTTGTTATTCAGATCCTTTTTGCTATTTCTGTAATTAATACTTCATTAGACATAATATAGGAAAACTTCTCACGATTGATAATTGATCATGAATTTTGATTCCTATTATTTGTTCTCTTTTTTTTTGAAGGAAAGAAGGTGCTAATTATGATATTATATTTATATTATTTTATGATAATCTTTGTTGCCCAAAGGAAACAGGGTGAGACTAAGATTCGTGGTCGTTCAATTTGTTACTTTGCTTATGGTCATCGTACTGTTGACTCTTAAGCTGGGGGGATAGGTATTTTAATTACTTTCACGTAAGAATTTAATTGTTTTAACGTAAGAGTAATTGGGTTTTAATTATTCGATTGTTTTAGCTTTTTTGTTTTCTTGATCACTTTTGATTTTGACTGATAAGTTTTAATTCTTTTAAACACAATTTCATTTCTTCTCGCTCTATATAGTACACTCTTTGGATTGTACAAGTACTGTTTGTAATATTTTATTTCTTGGAGGGGGTCATGTTTTCCTTGATATTTTACACAGTTTGGATTCCCTTCAATTTTGTAGACTAATTTTTGCTTTTTACATTTGTCGAGGAGTAGTAAATCTGTTTGGCAAGGACCTTTAACATACCAGTACCGGATTTTATATTGTTTTTGTAATTTCCTAATTTCATGTTGAATAAAATGGAGGTATTTTCCCTTTCTACCGTTATATTTGATTCCTAATTTGCCTCTCGCTGGCCGATATTTTGGGGTGTTTGCGAGATCTAGACCGAACTCATAAGATTTTACGTTAAACTTCCTTAAATCATACTTAACGTCCCATTTTTTCGCGAAGACTTCCTCCCCTGACTTATTCACGACGATCATTGCAGCCGAGTATATGACGTTTTCTTTTGCATGTCTGATACATATGTACTCCGTATCGATAATTGCTTTGGCCATTGTTCTGAAATGAAAGATAGTTTCTATTGGTCTCTGTCTAGTTAATAATTTTTGTCAAGATTGGTCATGATCATGGTACACTCTAGGTCGAGGTCAAATTACCTTTTCACCGGCATTTCCTCAATACATCGGGTACTTATTCATTCGACCATAATTCGAGTCATCTGAGCTCCATATTAACCAATTTTGAGTGAAAAACAAGGTAACTTCAGGTTGAGGTTGAACTACTTTTTCACCGGTGCCTCCTTGCACCTGGCTATTTTTGTGTTCGAACATAGTTAATACCCTAAAGTTCCGTACTCTAGTTTAACGACTTTGCGGTCGTATTATATTCTTAAAATTATAGAGACTTTCGAGAAACTGCCTTCTTGTCAATATATTGATAATGTATTTAGGTCTCGTGATATTTAATCTAATTCATAGTTCCATAAATATCAATGCAATACTGGTCTATGATGCATTTTTTTTTTCTTTCTTTTTTTTTATTTATTATAACAATCGATTTTCATAGTTATAACACTTCAGGTAATATTATATGGTTCTTTAATCATTCATTTTAACAAGATTATCTATATACACAGTTTCTCCCACTGAGGTTGGGTTTTAATTTCAATATGGGTGCATCATCCGGCAATGCCGCCTTTGAACTTGGAGATATAAGCATATCCAGAAGTCGGTAATTTTCCCATGACGAAACATTTGGGCTGAGAAATTGGATTTCAAATACTCTATCATTTTTACCGTTTTCGGGTATATTTAGGTACATTAAATACACTAGTAGTTGGTTTGGGAGGTGCAGGCCTTCCAAAGTGGCGGTTATATCATTCCTTCGTATATTTTGACGAATGACTTTCCGGCACAACTGAGATAATGACAATGGGTCATTTAATATCTTTACTACAGAGAAACTTAAATTTGTGTGTGATTGGCAACAACATAGTTGCTCACGCACGATTACGTCTAACCCAGGGACTATTTTTCTTCCAAAATTTTCATCTTCTTGGAAGAAATTCAGGGTTATTTTCTTTATGTCTTTATATTCTCTTGGGGTAAGTTGAAAAATTGCGGCTCCCATTGAAGGGTTTATCGGATTTAGATACGTGTTATTTACACAATTGACGTACAAGATTTTAAGAAGGGTTTCACTTTTTAACATATGTCCTTGGTCTATTAATATGGAGAGAAATTTAATGGGCCAAATTGTAGTTATATTATTATCATCTTGATCGTACCAAATATTGTTGGCGATATATTCAGACAACGAGCTATACATTGATGATGGGATATGTTGTACTAAAATTTGGAAGGCCAGGTTGGCACTTCGTCTAGTGTGCTCTAGTGTTTTTGTCATCGCACGTGCACTAAAATTATAAAGCACTAGGCTTGCCGTTGATCTAAGGATGATTCTTCGTTCCAACCTTGTCTTTTGAGATTTTAGAAGATAATATAGTTTTGGACAGTCAAGATTTTCTACTGCTTTAATAAGTTCCTCTTCTTTCATTAAATTGTCAACGAGTCCCCATTCCCTTAGCGGAGCATTAATATTGTCTACGCTATGTCTTATCATAAGATTCCATAAGATTGTATTTTCCCGTCTACGATTATTTAATTGTTGGTGGCTTAGGTATCTTATCATGGTTACTTTTTTTTTTGATTATTCTACTAAATTTTAGGCTAATATAAGCAACATACCGTATGGTCGCTTGTTTCGGCGATTCCCTTAACCAGTGGTTGAAGGTCTTAACGTACAGTATCTGTAAACGTGCTCTTATATAAAATTTATCATTAATTATGAAATAAGTGATTACTTAGTAGTAACATATTTCCAAAAATGGTTATGGTGATTTAAGGTATAATGATGATTATGAAATAATTAAGATAATTAAATAGTTGGCTACACGGCGCGTCGCTTAGCGCTATCAATTTGATGATTAATTGTAATATTTGCTGTTTACTTGGCTTTTTTTTAATTTTATGTTATTTAATTTTCACTAGTGCTCTTGCATTCCTTTTGGTACAAGTTGCTCTCTGCAGAGGAAACTACTGCTCCAACAATAGATTCAAAGAATAACAAGACGTCGGGACCGAAAGTAATTTCTGAAGATCAGTTCCGGAACCAGTCCCCCAGGACCAATTCCTGAACTAAGCTCCACAAACTAATTCTAAAATCATCCACTTTCCGGACACAACTTCTCATGTATGAGGCTTGTTTGTTTGTTTTCTTCGTAGATTCTTTTGCATGGTTACTTTTGTTATAGTAAATATTCTGGTAATAAAATCAATGTAGGGTAATTTTAGCGGATTGCGTAGTTAATTTTACTAGTCTTTATGGCATTCTTCTTTCTGTTCTGGTTGTATTTCGTAAGAGATACCTCGACTTTGCACACCTCCCCCAAACAATCAACAGGAAAAGCTTACAAAGTTACGGCATTCCCCACGTATCAGAATCCTTTTCATTTTCGCTTCAGATTCACGTATGGTTACCCTCGTTGTCATTTTATCTTCCTGTTGTGACAAATGGGGATACGAGGCACCACACGTCTCGATCGCTGACCAATGGCTCTCCTTGATTGAGGGTAGTTTTTTTTTTCAATTTAACAACCGTAGTTTTTTTTTCTATGGTGGTTCCTCATAAGAGAACTAACAACTTCCATAGTTGTTAATCATAGAGAGCTAGGACCAAACGGGAACGGCAACGGAAAGAAAATGACACCATTGCCATTCCTCTGTGGCCACCGCTACCCAAAACTGAAGGTCTATTTGTTTAAGGAGCTTGGTGGCTAGACCGTTGTAGTACTTGCCATGCAACGTCTTATTGTGGAATCAAGTCTTGCATCTCCGTAACTCTTTCTCAACGGGGGGTGAAAGTCAAGTGATTGCATGGTGGGATAATATACATTATGCTCATTTGTGGCTGTAACCTCCCATGCTTGGGGGTCCATCCGTTTTCACTATTATATGTCATGTGGATATTTGAGTCATTTTTCCTCTACTATTTTATGGTGTTGTCCGCTGACGGTTATTTTACTTTGTTTTTTTTTTAGTTAGAATTGCCATGTATACTGTGCTTTTATTAATTTTTGAGGGAAGAAAAAAAAATTTTTATTGTCATCTTGGAAGCGTGTAGGGTACTACTACTGACTTTTAGTTGAAGTATCTTTTACTTGGTTAAAGTGGGGTTTTGGGCTTAAGTAGTTACGTATAGGGTCGTATTATATTTTTCGTTAGTATATTCTAGTTAATGCTTATACATCAGTTTGAGGGAAACTCTGTTATAACCTTAATGTGGCATCCAATTTCCATACTTGTTGAATCCTTATTTGCAACAAAAAATTTCCTAAGTAATCTATAGTCAACGAGGCAAAAAAATTTTTTTTTTTTAAACAATCTTTTTTAAAATATCCATAATTTCAATTAACTTCGTTAAGGCCTTTTTTTGAAAATATGGTCTTATTTTTTAATACTTTCGAAAATTTAGCTACTAGGCTGTAATGCCTTTTCATTTATCTTTATATTTCATTTAGCTGTGATGTGGCTAAGGTATCTATTCCTTCACTTTCATCAGCCTTGTATATCCTTGATTAATGGGAGTTATGCGAGTCGAAGTGTAGCTCATTTACTATTAAGGCTTCAAATCATCCCTCTCCTGTGGCAGGGTTAACGCCACGTGGTAGAGATATTTATTATCCAGCGCGGTATTACTTACAAGATTCGTAGCTTGTCATAAGCCATATGAGTTTAATTTCTTTGTATTCCCAAGTGAAAATTAAAATATATTTGCGTTTGATGTCGAACTTTGATGCCACTAAGATGCCGCACGACTGAAGGGGGGGGGGCTCATAAATTTGATTAGAACATTACTTATAGTATCTGTAATTCTTTTTCTTTGGTATTTTATCGCGATAATCTTTAGGAGGTTATCCTTTTGTAAGAGTTTGATTCAGGGAGAAAGTTCGATAATTTATCCATGTTGATTTAAGGTCTTTGAAGTATGTTTCAGAGCAAAGGGCAAGAGTACTTTATAGTGTTAAAATCTACACTTGATCTCCTTTATTGCTTCAACTTTCGCTTTGTTACATTAGAAATTACCCTTGAGTTATTCATATATATGCTCATTATAACTTCGTTAATTTCAGTTAGGGATATTTGTTCCTTAGTGAACAAAACTTAGCTCTTGTAAATATGTGTGATTTACTATACTATATTGCTTGTTGGGGGGGATAGGGATTAGTAGGAACTAAAGGCCGTGATTGGTTTGAAAGGTTAGTAAAAATTATTAAACACTGTTTTGTTGTAGGTGCACTTATGAGTTACTATAATTTTTGGAAGCAACAAAAAAATTCTCTTTCTTTTTTTTTTACATTAGTTGGTTATTTTTTTTTACATTACTTGATTTCTGAATTATTTTAGTTATTAGTCGGTAATTTGACAGGCCTATATTGGTTTAATTTTTTTTTTTTTTTTTTTACCTACTCGTCTTTAGCGGTAAATTGCGCGGTTTGCGTTAATTTTGAGAATCCATATAAATTGAACTACATTTCTGAAGCAGAATATATTTGCTATTGTCAGACAACTATTAACCTAATTGCAAGTTGTCAGTTCTTATAGCGCCACCTTGAATTTGTGGTCCAATTTTACAATACTTGTAATGTAATTGTCGTTTAAATACTTTGGGAATTATAATACTTTAGGAATTAAATGATTGATTTTATGTTTTACCCTTTTGGCAGTCTATTTTAGTAATTTATTTGTCTTATATGTAGATGCATAATATAGGACTGACTGAACGATTGTAAGCGAATAAATTTTTTTTTTTTATTCAATATTAGGTTCTCATTTTGGTATTACCAATCATGATTATCATCTAATCACAGTTCAAAATCTTTCCAAGTTAAGAAATTGTCTGGCCTAGGAATAAGTTTTTTTTTGTTATTTTTTTTTTTTTTAAAGGTTATTCTTTTATACTTTAATTGCGCGGTTCATTTGTATGCTTTAATTCTATTTAAGGTAAAATTGGTTGAGTCTATTGCTGCAAATTTTTAGGGTTTTTGATGGTTATATTATCCTTTGCCTATCGGCTGTAAGCATTCTACTGCTTTTGCTAACTGTTGCAAAACTAATGTGTTATTTAGCTATTGGTTAGTTACGATTTTAATTTATGGTACATCAATTATCTATTAGAAAAACATATTCTCTATAGTTGGTGATCAAAAGTTGAAATATTAATCAATATGCGTTGGTTTTTTTTTTTTTTTTACATATAGGCATATAGCGTATAACTGATCTTTGGACCATCAGCGAATGGTTTTATCGCAAGACTCGCCACTCTTTACCATCCCAGCCATGCGGTTCCATTTCCCATTGCTACCGCCACCTCTAAGATAATTTCCCGCTAACATTATTGATATAATTTTTTTGGCGATTGTTTTATCTTTCACTTAGCGATTATATAGCAATAAAGCTATTTTTGTTGGTATTTATCCAATTACTGATTTAATTAGCTTAGACATTGGCCACAAATTAAGTTCATGGTACCACTATTTTTGATGACAAAACGGTTTCTCAATAGAGGGCCATCTCAAGTAAAAAAAATAAAATTAATCAATGCTTCTTTTTTTCTTTTGCTTTAATCTGTCTTATTTGCGATTCGCAGGTACGATATTTTACGATTTTGTTAACTATTTTTCATATTTTTTGATTTAAGGGAGGTTTATTTTGTCTTTCAAACTGTTTAATCTTTACGAATGATTACAGTAATTACTTGTTGAACTGATTTTACTCATGGTTCTGTCACACCTGGCCTACAGATATCTTAATTAGTGTTCGACTACGCCACTACAGAAGTTCAACTAAACAAATTGTTTAGGAGGTTCGATCATAAAAGTCTCCCTGTTTGGTTTTCATAGGATTTTTTTTGAGGGTTATAAAGGGGCCTATTTTTATGACATAATGATTACGCCACACTCGATTTTTTAATTGTATATGCGGATATGACTCTTATTAAGCAATACATATCGTCTCTATGTTTCAAATTCTATGCACCAGATTAGCATTTTAAATCCTTTAAGTTTAGCTTATCCTCACCTTTCCGGTTTACTCTTGTGTTTTGCATTAATTATTTAGCAATTAATTTAATTTGTTCATTTAGGTTTTTAAAGGTAATTGTATTTTATTTATTCGGATTTTATTACACAAATTTCTAATAACTATATAATTAAACGTTAAATATTATTAATAAACGTTAATAAACGTTAGTTAATTACTAGTTTTTAGGCGAAAGGACTATCGATTTTATGTATGCATTTAGTTCAAAAAATAAAAGGTACACGGGTCAGCAATTTTTTGTTAATTGCGAAATGAAAAGTGAAAGATTCTTAACTTGAGAATACTATGCTTAGATAGTTTGACTACGCTATCATAAATCTTAATGGTTTCCACCTGGTATCATGGGTCTTAATTTCCTATCATATCAACGCTTTACAAGGGTTATTGGAATCGCAGAATTATTTTAACATTGGCCGAAGTGGTATTTGCTTAGCAAAATTGGCGAGAAGGGAATTTATTTATTTATTTATTTTTTTTTTTTTTTTAGCGACTTGGTGGGTTCTTTTAAGTAATTGACTTCATATCAAGGCTCAGATAAAGGCCAAAAATCATATATGCGGATTAAACATTCGTTATTTTACCCAGAAAAGATACAATCTTACTTATAGCTATTTTCAATTAGTTAATTTCTTGTAAAGTATTCAGTTCATATTTAAATAATCGTGTTGGGACGGATTTTTTTTTCATTAGGCTTTAATGTATAACTTCTTAAGGATTAATTAGTCTTGAATATGTTAAGTAAGTTGACGTAAAAACCTATACTTATTATCATGTCAGTCATCACACCTTTATATGCAGGTAAATTTTGCCTCGCAGTTATTACTATCCTCACACGTATATACACATATACACTTATATATGCACATATACATACATATGCACATACGCGCACATATAAATCCAACTGTTTGATCATTAGACTGCCGCTAATTACCTGTTTTCCTAATTGCCTTTTAGCTTGGTAATTAACACGATAATAACTCGCACATATATTTTTTTGACTGAAATTTTTTTTTTTAAGTTGTTTGACGTTTTATATTCTTTACGGCAGGTTTGGGTGGTGGTTATTTCCGATCACCTTTTCTTGTGATTAGATTTAGTAAATTTTGGAGGTGCGTATTTGATTTTGTCGTTGGCATTATGATTAAAAATAAATATCCCACAAAATTGATTTTGAGAAGATGTAGAATCTATTAAAGCGCCGATCCGAATACTTTTTTTTTTTTTTTTAATTAAAAGTAAGTTTTGGAATGTAGTGGTCTGGGGTTATGGATTGATAGACGGCCGAACCTAGGACACGGATTTGATCCTCGTGCCCCGAAGAAAACCACCTCATTAAGCGAGCCATTGTGAACGTCAAGTGTACCTACTCTGGGGGGGGGTAACCCAAAGGCGGTTTAAAAAGTCCACTTCATTAAAGGTTTGCAATTCATTGCATTTTTTTTTTTTTTTTTTTTTTTTTACCATTTAATTTTTAATCTGCATTTATTTATCTATTTATTTTTTAAGGAAATACTATGTTTTGTCTAGCAGAAACATAATTATCTAGTTTAACGAGTTTTCGTTCGAATATTGGGTTATTTACTACTTTTTGTCGGTATACATCACATTCTATAAAATGTAGTCACTTTAATGTATTAGAAGGGGATTTTGACGAAAAAGAATTTTTACCTCTTTTTTTTTATTTATTCTCATGTCTGGTATTCCTTAGTTTTCTGTACCTTCTGGCAATGGTTGGGTTTTGGGTGTTCCTTGTGGTGCATAGATTTCTGAGGAATCTTGGCCCGTAGTAACATTCTCTTGGGCGTCAGGGTACTGGGCCCTCACAATTATATTATTATCCGTTGGAGGATTCTGTTGATTAGTTTCCACTTGGGGTTTTATGTGATGATGACGGGCTTGATTTGGAATCGCAAAATATGCTGGTTGGGATGACCCTTCGTTGTAGGTGTTAGTGAGAAGATTTTCCAAATGGGGACTGAGGGGTAGGTCAATTTCGATAGTGAAGTATGTTGCAACCACTTTTTCTAGGTTTGAGCAGAAATCTTTCTGTTTTTGAAGTTCTTCGGTGATTTTGGCATGGTTCTCCTTTAGTCGTTTCTCTAAGCTGTCCTGTTGCAACTGAGTTATTTCTTTCTATTCTTTTAAGTGCTCGTATTTATGCTGTAAGTTTAGGATCTCTGCTCGATGGGGCGCTAGGGCTTCTTTTACTGCCATTGTCGCGGACAGAACAGTACTGTTTCTATAATCTTGTACTTTTTTACCAATTTCCTGCATTTTATCGTATAATACTTGTAATTTTAGGATCTGATCGGGATAATTATATCCCTCGAAAAGCGTGGCATCGCTTATTGATTCCATTTCATTTTGGATTTTGGCGGTCTGTTCTTTAACTTCCATAAACTGGGTTTCAACCAACTTATCCATTTGTTTAGTTATTAAAATCTCATTTATTCTTTTGTTCATTGTTTCTTGGAAGGCCTTCACGTCCCTAAGGGATTTAAGTGTGGTTTCTATCATATTGTCGATTTTAGATTTTTATGCTAATAATTTTGACGAGTCTTCGAGAAGTTTTTATATTATTTTAAATATTTTATACATATTTTTTATGTAAATAACATGGTTTCAATAGGTATTTTTTCTTTTTGGAGGATGGTTTGAACAATTCTTGTTCTTCTTCTATCTTTGGGGTTCTTTACCAAGCCAGGATATAGTTTGTCTGGAAAAATTGATTATTAACTTCTTCTGACCTTTCATGGGTATTTTTCATTGTAATATTCTACTCATGCACCCTTGTTTTAAGGTTTTTTTTTCAAATTGTTCATTTCGATTTAATATTGCTATATAAGTTTTTGGGGTATTTTGTTCCTAGACGTATGTCCATTTGTCTGGCCTCTTGCTAATTCTGCCAGATTTCGTTGTAATTTCCTGTTCGCCTTCTTGTTTTTATTCTTTTTTGATTTTCCCATAGAGATCAGATCAAATTTCTTATACTGTTTTAGTAGGTATTTTTGACCTTTTAATTTTGCGGCTTTCGCAAGGGCCGCGGCAGAAGCCGGTTTTTGCTTTGGTGCGTTCTGGGGGTAGTCAGGATCTGATTCATCGTCGGACTCATTAGAGCTAGTGTCTGAATATTCACTATTTGGGCTTTCGGGGGCGGTCCTTTGCGATTTAGGGGTATCTCCTGCCCTTGCTTCATATATTTCGTCTCCTCTAGAGGTTGAGGGTTTATTTTCCATTTCCTCGCGTTGAGGTCCTGTTTCAGGGGAGTTAAAAGATTCCCGGGAACTCTGGGAGGAGTCAAATACTTTTGGAGATTGTCTCCACTGCTTGAATGCCATATCTTCCGGGGGGTGAGGTGTATTCCGTAGCATTGTCTGTTTCCAGGAATGGGATTCTTTGGGTTTTACTTTAGATACCGTTATGTGATGGTATTGTCCCAAGTCCTCATTTTCAGGGCGTTCCTGTGTCCAAGGCAAGGTACTTTGCCTTGTTTTTATCAGATAATTTACAATGTCCATGGCCTCTCTCAAGCTTTTTGTATTTGTATCCCTAGGAGGAGTCTTCCTCCTTTTTGCACCTGGGGTTTCCACGGCTCTGTTTAATTCCTCCTGTAGCGATAGGGGTCTTTCTATCGGGGTTGCTGGGGATACCATGCCGCCAGGAAATCTTTTGGGGGGATATGGGGTCGAAATTCTATTGGGGAAAAATTGGGTTTTCGGCGACAGCGTATAACCTAATTCTGGCTCCGAGTGATCTGAAGACGAATTTTCTGGACTCTTTGGGGTTCTCGCGGGCATGGATCCTAGGGGTTTTCTTTTAGGGATGACTAGATTCTTGATAGCTAAGAATTCTTCAAAATCTTCCTCTTCGCTATGGTTTTCAAAATAGTTTTGTTTAAAATTAAAGGGTTTTAGTTCGGATAGCCTGGACTTCGGAAATTGATTTTCCGCGTTTGATGATTCTGAAGATGAGGGTTCGGGTGCCCACGTAACGGGGTATTTGGCACCTTTTATACGGCTAACATGTGCTTTATATGTTCTCCCATTTTCTGGGTTTATCATTTTAAAAGTAAAATCGTTGTCATATTTTTTGATTATTCTGTAGGGTCCTGAATATTTATTGGAAAGTTTTTTGCCTTCCAGTTTAGCTTCATTTTTCAGATAGACACAGTCGCCTACCTTAAAATTTATATTCCCCTTGATTTTGGATTCATTTCTCAACTCTTGGTTCACTTTACATTTTTCCAACTCTTGTCTAACTATTTTATAGGTTTTTCTCATCCTATTTATAAAATCTTGCTTGTAGTCCTCTGTATTATTATAATACTCTCTTGATTCTATAATTTCTTGATATGGTATTTTAAAATCACGTCCGAATAAAAGAAAAAATGGACTTTCCTTGGTCGCTTCTGAATAAGCAGTATTAATTACATTGGTTAAGTAAGGTAGATACAGATCCCAATCATTTCGGTTATCTTTTGAATAAATACTTAAAACATTGGAAAATATTTTGTGCCTATTTTCAATTTTTCCATTAGCTTGGGGATGGTAGGGTGAGGTTAATAATTTTTCGATTTTAAGGAAACTCATTAAATCCTTAGTTACCTTGGAAACGAAGTAGGTTCCGTTGTCGCTAATAACCTGGTGAGGAACGCCAAATTTTAAAAATATTTTAGCTAACGCTTTACTTGTGGCATATGCGCCCTGATTTTTCAATGCTTTGGCAAAAGTGAAGCCGGCAAAATGGTCTATTACTGAGAGAACGCAAGTATGACCTCTATTAGAAACAGGTAATCCACCACTCGTACCATATAGGTCGAATGATACGATATCGAAGTGAAATCTTGCTTCTGGCACCCTTCCCATCGGGGGATTTGGGTACGTTTGGGGATTTTTTCTTAAGTTACACGCTTCACATGTACTTATAAAATCTTTGAGTTTTGTTAATGCCGACGGAACATAAAAGTATTGTTTTAGCTTGTGAAATGTTTTGGTTATTCCCAAGTGTCCAACTATTTTGGAATGAAAGTATTAGAAGGCAGGTATTACTAAGCTTTGGGGGAATACAGGGATTACTAAGGTTTGATCTCTATTTGTCTCGCCTGTTACTATCTTGCAAAGGATTTCTTTGTCCAAATCGTAATAAAAATTGTCTATTTACCGTCTTAGGGCTTTGAACTTATCAGGGAGATTATCAGAATTCACAAAGTAATTAATGAGAGTCAAACACATTTCATCCTTAACTTGGTTCCTTTTGATATTGGGTAGGGATAAGGGAATTACTCGTGGCCCCTTTTCTTCTGTAATGACTTTTGGTTTATTCTTCTTGTGTCTTCGTTTATAGGGATTAATGGCATTTATTTGTTTAGTTTCATTATCTGAAGGGTTATCCTCAGGGTATCTACTTAGGTAATCACAGGGGGCATTCTGTTTACCGGTCACGTGTTCAAATTCGTAATCCAGATCTTGGATTTTCATTATCCATCGCGCTAAAATTCCGGTTGGATTCTTGAATGTGCTTAGGTACTGTAAGCTTTTATGGTCCGAGCGCAGTTTAAATGTTCGTCCTACTAAATAATGTCTGAATTTATCTAAATGGTAAATTATAGATAATAACTCTAATTGCGTTGCTGAATAACTACTTTCACCTTTGGTTAGAGTTCTGCTTGAATAGCAAATGACATTCTCTATATACTGAGAGGGTTCTTGTAGGGATTTAGGGTAGTTTTCCATAAGGATTAATTGGGAAAGAATTGCACCGATGCCTAAAGCTGAAGCATCAGTGGTAACCACGAATTGTCCCTTTTCAAAGTCTAGTAGCGACAAGATTGGTTCAGAAGTAAGAGCCTTCTTGAGAGTGTCTAAGAAAAGTTTGAGCTTCCTGCGACCAGGTAATATTTTGGGAATTCCCTTTGGTTAGATCTGTTAGGGTTTTTGCGATTTGGGCGTAGTTGCGTATAAATTTTCTAAAATAACTGGTTAAGCCAATAATACTTCTTAATTGTTTCATAGTTTTTGGTGGCTTAAGATTCTCTACACATTTTATTTTCTCAGGGTCCGGTGATATTTGACCTTGGGTCACTATCATTCCTAAGAATTTTATTTCTGATTGAAGCAAATTTACTTTTTCAGGTCTACATTTCAGATTACCCTCTCTGAATTTTTCAAAAACTTTGGCTAATGTTTTTAAATGGTCTTCCGGTGTTTCTCCCATGCAGATAACATCATCCACAAAATGGATAATATTTTCTATACCTCGCAATAAATGTAATAGAGGTGTACATAATCCACTTCAGCTAGCTTAGAGTCCGAAGGGTACTCTCAAATATTCAAAGGATCCACATTCCGTCGTCGAAAAAGCCGTTTTGTAAACGTCATTTTCTGCTATCTTAACCTGGTGATAACCCTGCGTGAGGTCAAGAGATGTAAAAATTTTATTTTTTGTTGAGATGGAATGTAGGATTTCGTCAATTCGGGGCAGGGGAAATTTGTCACTAACTACCTGCTTATTTAAGGCTCTATAATCTACTACAAGCCTAAGGTCCTTGTTCTTTTTTGGTACTAGTATAACGGGGGCTGAATACGGGCTTATGCTTGGCCGTATAATGTTGTTTCTTTCTAATTCGCGGATTTTATTTTTTAACCAGCCTTTGTAGGGATGGGGAATGCGATAGGGTTGTTTAGCTACAGGTAACCCTGTGGTTTGGATAGAGTGTTGATAAAACGGTATTATCCCAATATCTTCCTTGCATGTAGAAAAAATATCTCTAAAATTCCAGAGCAATTCACATAATTTTTTCTTCAATTGCGTTTCTTGGATATGATCTAATTTAAATTTTTCCAAAAATTGGGGTTTTGTTAGGGGGTACTTATTCTTTGGATTATTATCACCAATACTATTCACCAGGCTTCCATTGGAGTTTCGCCATTTGTTTAGATCATGCTCAGAAACAACTTGTATTTCAACGAGACATGTTCCTTTTTTCAATGTAATCATATCGTTTTCATGTGTGTTAGTTAACCAAATAAAACCTTCGCCTTTTTCATATGAGATGATCTGTTCTTCACAAAGCAGATTTTCTGGAATTTCTTTACACGGGGATGCGAACCAAATTTCGGAATTGTCATTTACGGGGGTGATCATTTGAGAGATTTGCACTCTTTGCATAGTGTTTGGGGGGATTTTTGTTTTACGTACCGCGAACCCATAGTATTTTTCTTTCGAGTCATTTTCTATTAGGTTAAGACTAGCGCTGTCTTGCGGCAAGTCTTCCGCTTGTGGGGTTGGTTGTAAGGGTAGATCCAAGTCCTTTCCCCTTACAATAGTACTTGGATTTATTATTTCAGTCCATAATTCGGTTATTTTCTTTATTTCTGTTTGTCTATACTCCTGCATTTTCCCTATTTTTGCTTTTACTGACTTGATCCATTTGCTGCTTGAATTTCTCCCACGAGACGAGAGATAGGGTACAAAAGATTTTATTCTATTTACTGTTGCTTCCCCTCTCTCCACGCGTTGGAGAATAGGATCGTATGGATACACGAGTCTGTTATTTGCTATATCTAATAACACCTTATTAGATTTTAAAAAATTAGCACCAATTATAGCCTCATATGGAAAATTTTTGCAGATTATGAAGTTTGTAGGAAAGATTTTATTGTCTTTTGTCACATCTAAACATATGGAGCCTACAGCTTCGAGCCTATGCCCCGTGACACTTGTTAAACTGGGAATATTGAAATTTTTCCGTCGCTTAATATATATTTGTAGTCTTTTAAATATATTCAAATTTATTATGTTGACAGATGCACCTGAATCTATTAACGCTTTGAAATTAATACTCGCAACACTAAAATTATTCAATATAGGTAATATATCATCATTATCACTTAAGGAAGGTACAATTACTGGATGGGACCTATAAAAAACATTGGCCTCCAGGGTCCCGGTTAATTTTCTTGGGGGCCTAATTCGTTTCCCTGTGCGCTTATCTGATAAGTTGGCGTTTGAGGTTGGGGTTCGGTGGGAATTTCGCTTGTTAGGGAAGTTCCAAGTTGGTTGACATTTGATTGTCTTGTCTGCCACGTATTATTGCGTGGGTTAAAGTTTCTTGTGCCGACGGCTCAAGATTCGGTACTGGTTTTATTTATTTTGATACTATCTAAATTCGATTCTTCTTAATTATATGTATTTTTTTTTGCTACTATTTTCGGGGGATTTAGGTTTAATAAAATATTTTACTTCAAAATATTCACAAATTATGACACTTCAAAGCATGCAAAAAAAAATATGACACTTCAAAGCATGCGGAAAAAATGGTACTTTAATGCATGCTTACTTTCCCCCTGCGTAATATTTCTCAACAATCTTTTTTTTTTTAATGTTGTCCTTGTGTTTTTGCTCCTTTAAACAGGCCGCGCCAATTCTAATGGAGGGGGGGGGTTTATAAGTAGAAGGAGATTCTAGTTTTGTTATTCAATAATATCTTCTGATAAAGGAGTCTCAATAAAAATTGTTTGTTCTTATATCAACTGTTTAATTTAATGGGGAAATTAAGTTAAACTCTTTGCTGACGGTTCGCGTGTGGCTTACCTGAGTGGAGGCTGAACTTCTAGAGAGGGGAGCTTAAACCAGGAGTACGCGCAGGGAGCTTATGTTAACGGCCATTCTGAGTCAAAATCAGACTTATAAATTTCAATTTCCCTTAGGAGCGAGTGGAGCCACAAGGACTAACAAACTTGAGAAATATTAACATAGAGAGAATAAAATAAGAAAGTAATGCATTTATTGTTACTCACATAATTGTCGCAGGGCTTCGGATATATCAACACACTTGTAATACAAAACACTGGTACAAGATTGTCATCTGGAGTGATGCTACACAAAAGTTAATGCACTGTCAAAAAGTTTTCTCGAAGGTTTATCTTGAATATACACACATATCATAAGAAAATCCTCGGTTAGGCTAGCTGTGTAACTTCTCTAAGACTCCCATAAGACTGCTACAAGACTCAAAAATAGACTGGAGCAAAATTGTTAAGTCCTAACTATCTATCCTCTGCAATTCTGCCGGGGGTTACGTTTAGGCGTTGCTAAAAGTATATTTTGCAACTCTTATTGGTTGAATTATTTGTCTTACATCACTATTGGGCCGGCTTGCACCAATGGGCTACTGGGGTTTAATTAAAGTTTATGACTTTTAAGCTATCACTTTGGAATTTTTCTAACAATTCAAAATTTTACACTGCAACATTTTGCTAGCAAGTGTTGCTTAATTTATGACTATTAAAATATCACTTTGGAATTTTTTCTAACGAACAAAGTTTTACATTTTAACATTTTCCCAGCAGGGTGTCTCTTAACTTTCAGAAGACTTATAATTTATTTCTGTGAGAGTTGGTAAAAGATAATACGATTTAATTACATTGAGATTGATAGTTTTAAACTTTAGTCTCCAGAACAATGCAATTAGCTTATAAAAATATATTTTGCATCTCGAGTGACTATTTTTTGTATTATAAATTTTACTCTCTTGACAGTTTGGTATTTTCGAGCTCTTAAGATTCAAATTACATTATTCGTTGGCTGTCATATAAGATTTGGTCAAAATGATATTTATTGCGTTTATTGGCGACACCTGGGTGGATTTATTTACTGGATTTTCTGTGGGAAAGATTCTTACGATGTTTGTTACAAGGTATAATTACGATGTAAAATTATTTACTTGGTAACTTAAATAATTTTACTTGGGTAACTTAAATTGGGAGATTTTGAGGTTTTTGAGAATTGATCCCATTACAGTTAGGAGCTCCCATCCCCTCTGCTGAAGAAGGCTAAAATGACCAAATGCAATAAAAATGACCCTTGGATTTACTTTCTAATCTGATTCGGTTTATATGTGACAGCCTCTTTTCAGTAGTAATGTATCTATTGAAACGAAACTTACATAGAAACTTAAACCTGAGGTAATAGGCACCACGAAACATGAAAATATACATTGGAATTGCGCAAGAAAAACCCATGCCTGAGACATTACACTTACACGTGAACATTTTAAAAAGCTAATCTGCCTTGGAAAGAGTCTGATGTGTTCGGGGGGATTACGTTCCTTGGCGTTTGATTGACATCTACAAAAAAAGGGTTTAGCATTTGCAAATTTGATCCTATTAAGGTGGAAAAAAAAGAATTTAGCATTTGCGAATAATTCGATGTGTTGACAATTTATAATAGTGAAGACCTGCCATAATTTAACGGGAAAGGGCGTATCAGTTTTTTGTAGGGAAGGATGGTTTGATAGTCTACTGTATAAAATGCAAACGATGTTTGATTCAGTGTGTCAATTTAAAATAATATACGATGTGTTGACACAGATATGTAGATAAGAAATACAATAAAGTAACAAGAAAGGCCTGAAAAGTGTTTTGGTGGGGGGGATGGGTTGATTGTGTACTTTATAATACACAAGTGATGTTTGGACAGTGTTGTCAATTTAAAATATACTTCGATGTGTTGTCAATTTAAAATAGTTAAGAAATAAAAAAATTTAACAAGAAATGGTTGCAAAGTGTTTTGGGGGGAGAAGTGTTGATTGTGTACTGTATAATCCACAAGTGATGTTTGGAAAGTGTTGTCAATTTAAAATATAATTAGATGTTTTGTCAATTTAAAAAAGTTAATAAATAAAAAAATATAAAAATAAATTGATTAAAAGTGTTTTGGGGGGAGATGGGTTGATTGTGTACTGTATAATACACAATTGATGTTTGGATAGTGTTGTCAATTTAAAATATACTTCGATGTGTTGACAATTTAAAATTATTTACAAATAAAAAAAATTAACGAAATTTTGGTGAAAAGTATTTTGGGGGAGAATACTTGATTGTGTACTAGATAATACACAAAAAATTATTGGACATTGTTTTAAATTTAGAATGAAATAAGATTTGATTTAAAAATAAAATATTTTATAAAAAGAAAAATTTAACAAGAAATGTCTGAAAAGTGTTTTTTGGGGGGGAGATGGGTTGATTGTGTACTGTATAATACAAAAGTGATGTTTGGACAGTGTTGTCAATTTAAAATATACTTCGATGTGTTGTCAATTTAAAATAGTTTAGAAATAAAAAATTTTAACAAGAAATGGCTGAAAAGTGTTTCTGGGGGAGATGGGTTTATTGTGTACTGTATAATACACAAGTGATGTTTGGACAGTGTTGTCAATTTAAAATATACTTCGATGTGTTGTCAATCTAAAATAGTTTCGAAATAAAAAAATTTAACAAGAAATGGCTGAAAAGTATTTTGGGGGGAGATGGGTTGATTGTGTACTGTATAATACACAAGTGATGTTTGGACAGTGTTGTCAATTTAAAATATACTTCGATGTGTTGTCAATTTAAAATAGTTAAGAAATAAAAAAAATTAACAAGAAATGGCTGAAAAGTGTTTTTTTTGGGGGGGGAGAGGGGTTGATTGTGAAATGTATAATACATAAGTGATGTTTGGACAGTGTTGTCAATTCCAAATATACTTCGATGTGTTGTCAATTTAAAATAGTTAAGAAATAAAAAAATTTAACAAGAAATGGCTGAAAAGTGTTTTGGGGGGAGATGGGTTGATTGTGTACTGTATAATACACAAGTGATGTTTGGACAGTGTTGTCAATTTAAAATATGCTACGATGTGTTGTCAAATTAAAATAGATAAGAAATAAAAAAATTTAAAAAAACCAGGCTGAAAAGTGTTTTGGGGGGAGATGTTCTGATTGTGTACTGTATAATACACAAGTGATGTTTGGAGAGTGTTGTCAATTTAAAATATACTTCGATGTGTTGTCAATTTAAAATAGTTAAGCAATAAAAAAAATTTAACAATAAATGGCTGAAAAGTGTTTTGGGGGGAGATGGGTTGATTGTGTACTGTATAATACACAATTGATGTTTGGACAGTGTTGTCAATTTAAAATATACTTCGGTGTGTTGTCAATTTAAAATAGTTAAGAAATAAAAAAATTTAACAAGAAATGGCTGAAAAGTATTTTGGGGGAGATGGGTTGATTGTGTACTGTATAATACACAAGTGATGTTTGGATACTGTATTCAATATAAAATATACTTCGAGGTGTTGTGAAATTAAAATAGTTAAGAAATAAAAAAATTTAACAAGAAATGGCTGAAAAGTGTTTTGGGGGGAGATGGGTTGATTGCGTACTGAATAAAACACAAGTGATGTTTGGACAGTGTTGTCAATTTAAAATATACTTCGATGTGTTGTCAATTTCAAATAGTTAAGAAATAAAATAATTTAACAAGAAATGACTGAAAAGTGTTTTGGGGGGAGATGGGTTGATTGTGTACTGTATAATACACAAGTGATGTTTGGACAGTGTTGTGAATTTAAAATATACTTCGATGTGTTGTCAATTTAAAATAGTTAAGAAATAAAAAAATTTAACAAGAAATGGCTGAAAAGTATTTTGGGGGAGATGGGTTGATTTTGTACTGTATAATACACAAGTGATGTTTGGACAGTGTTGTCAATTTAACATGTACTCTGATCTGTTGTCAATTTAAAATAGTCAAGAAATAAAAAAATTTCACAAGAAAAGGCTATGAATCCTCCCCGAAATGACTTCTAAGGGTTTTATGACTCCTCTCCACAATGAATTCAGATGGTTTTAGGACTCATCTCCCTAGCCATAACTCCATTCAACCTTGAGCGAAGGTATAAAAGTTTAATGAACTATTTCTCTACTTAACAACTACATTAATAGCCTCCAAGATGATAGGACTGTATGACACAGAATTTATCAGATTGAAAAAATCATCTTGGTGTGTTATATTTGAATGTGCTTTTTTATTATTGTCTATGGATCTTGAAGAAATTGACTGTTATCTTTGGATAGTGAACTATAATCTGTTTGAGTATGATAAAAGCTTGTGGAGTACTACATTACGTCATATAAACAGACTGGGATTCTATGATAGAGTGATTACACCACTTAATAATACTGGTCAGGAACTGAGAAATGTTCAGGAGGAAGTCAGTGAAATTTGCAGCTTTTTTGGGGTTGAAGCACTCTACATAAAGGGTAATGTACCTACAGATAAAGTTTTAGTTCAAAAGTGTGACCCTAGGATTCCACTTTTCAATCTAGAAGAGTTTAACTGTCCTAAATTTGAAGGGGGTTATCACCGTCCTGAAGACGAGGTTAAGTTCTTCGCGCAGTGGATACCTAAGGACATATCTGATCGTGATAAATCCATAAGATATGGTAAAAACTATTCTATATCATGGAACCATCGTTTCTGGGTGTTTAAGTGTGAACTTTAAGTACTATTTTTATTTAAATATGTGTTGTTGTTTGCTTTTTTTCTCAAATAAAAATCTGTTAATACGATTAAGCAATAAATATATTTAAGCTTAACCCGTCTTTATTCTTTAGAATAGTTCTATTCATTTCATTAAATTATGAAGAAATTGTAAGTAAGTAACAATCGCTTTCTTGAATTCGCTTCCTGGACACAATACAGATATTTAATTCAAGAAATCATAATAAAATCGCAAGTAAGTAATAAACTCTTTATTGTTTTCACCTATTGGATACACAATACTGAAATATCATTCAAGAAATTATGAAGAAATTGTAAATAGGTAACAAACTCATTCTTGAAGTCACCTCTTAGCTGCAATAAAATTTTAACAAGAAATGTCTGAAAAGTATTTTTTGGGGGGATGGAGCGATGACAGAGTGGATGTCTCAGACTAGTGATAGTGCTGTACTGTGGTACGAATTGCTTTCGAAAACCCGGATGAATTAGTTGAAAATAAAGTTTCAACAAAAAATGTCTGAAAAGTATATTTTGGGGGATGGGGCGATGACAGATTGGATGTCTCATACTAGTGATAGTGCTGTACTGTGATACGAATTGCTTTCGAAAACCCGGATGAATTAGTTGAAAATAAAGTTTTAACAAGAAATTTCTGAAAAGTATTTTTGGGGGATGGGGGCGATGACAGATTGGATGTCTTAGACTAGTTATAGTGCTGTACTCTGGCATGAATTGCTTTCGAAAACCCGGATGAATTAGTTGAAAATAAAGTTTTAACAAGAAATGTCTGAAAAGTATTTTGTGGGGGGATGGAGCAATGACAGAGTGGATGTCTCAGACTAGTGATAGTGCTGTACTGTGGTACGAATTGCTTTCAAAATCACAGATGAATTAGTTGAAAATGAAGTTTTTAACAAGAAATGTCTGAAAATTATTGTCTGGGGGAATGGAGCGATGACAGATTGGATGTCTCAGACTAGTGATAGTGATGTACTGTGGTACGAAATGCTTTCGAAAAACCGAATAAATTAGTTTAAAGTAAGGGATAAACAAGATAGGCCTTACCATAATTTTTTGGGGGATAGGGCTGTCAACATTGTGAAAGTCTCATTCTACTGTTAGAACGGTTCTTTGAATCTAATTTCGATTGAAATAAAGTATGTATTATTGGTCAATAAAGATCTATCAAGAAATGTTTGAAGAATTTTTTTGGGGGATGGGGGCTATGCCAGAGTGGATGTCTTAGACTAGTTATAGTGCTGTATTCTGGCATGAATTGCTTTCGAAAACCCGGATGAATAGTTGAAAATAAAGTTTTTACAAGAAATGTCTGAAAAGTATTTTTGGGGGGGATGGGGCGATGACAGATTGGATATCTCAGACTAGTTATAGTGCTTTACTCTGGCATGAATTGCTTTCGAAAACCCGGATGAATTAGTTGAAAATAAAGTTTTAACAAGAACGGTCTGAAAAGTATGTTTTTTGGGGATGGGGGCGATTCCAGTGGTTTTCTTAGACTAGTTATAGTGCTGTACTCTGGCATGAATTGCTTTCGAAAACCCGGATGAAGTAGTTGAAAATAAAGTTTTAACAATAAATGTCTGAAAAGTATTTTTTGGGGGATGGGGCGATGACAGATTGGATGTCTCAGACTAGTTATAGTGCTGTACTCTGGCATGAATTGCTTTCGAAAACCCGGATGAATTAGTTGAAAATAAATTTTTAACAAGAAATATTTGAAGAGTATTTTTTTGGAGGATGGGGGCTATGCCAGAGTGGATGTCTTAGACTATTTAAAGTACTATATTCTGGCATGAATTGCTTTCGAAAACCCGGATGAATAGTTGAAAATAAAATTTTTACAAGAAATGTCTGAAAAGTATTTTTGGGGGGATGGGGCGATGACAAATTGGATGTCTCAGACTAGTTATAGTGCTTTACTCTGGCATGAATTGCTTTCGAAAACCCGGATGAATTAGTTGAAAATAAAGTTTTAACAAGAACTGTCTGAAAAGTATTTTTTGGGGGATGGGGGCGATTCCAGTGGATTTCTTAGACTAGTTATAGTGCTGTACTCTGGCATGAATTGCTTTAGAAAACCCGGATGAATCAGTTGAAAATAAAGTGTTAACAAGAAATGTCTGAAAAGTATTTTTTGGGGGATGGGGCGATGACAAATTGGATGTCACAAACTAGTTATAGTGCTCTACTCTGGCATGAATTGCTTTCGAAAAACCGGATGAATCAGTTGAAAATAAATTTTTAACAAGAAATGTCTGAAAAGTATTTTTTGGGGGGGAGAGAGCGATGTGAGATTGGATGTCTCAGACTAGTGATAGGGCTGTACTTTGGGACGAATTGCTTTCGAAAACCCGGATGAATTAGTTGAAAATAAAGTTTTAACAAGAAATGTCTGAAAAGTATTTTTGGGGGGGATGGAGCGGTGACAGAGTGGATGTCTTAGACTAGTTATAGTGCTATACTCTGGCATGAATTGCTCTCGAAAACCCGGATGAATTAGATGAAAATAAAGTATTAACAAGAAATGTCGGAGAAGTATTTTTTGGGAGATTGGGGCTATGACAGAGTGGATTTCTTAGACTAGTTATAGTGCTGTACTTAGGCATGAAGTGATTTCGAAAACCCGGAAGAATTAGTTGAAAATAAAGTTTAAGTTTGAACTCTAAGTACTATTTTTATGTAAATATGTGTTTTTTTGTTTTTTTTTCTCAAAAAAAAATCTGTTAATACGTTTAAGCAATAAATATCTTTAAGCTTAACCCGTCTTTATTCTTTAGAATAGTTCTATTCATTTCATTAAATTATGAAGAAATTGTAAGTAAGTAACAATCACTTTGTTGAATTCGCTTCCTGGACACAATAAAGATATTTAATTCAAGAAATCATAATAAAATCGCAAGTAAGTAATAAACTCTTTATTGTTTTCGCCTTTTGGATACACAATACGGAAATTTCATTCCAGAAATTATGAAGAAATTGTAAATAGGTAACAAACTCATTCTTGAAGTTACCTCTTAGCTGCAATAAAATTTTAACAAGAAATGTATGAAAAGTATTTTTTGGGGGGATGGAGCGATGTCAGATTGGATGTCTCAGACTAGTGATAGGGCTGTACTGTGGTACGAATTGCTTTCAAAAACTCGGATGAATTAGTTGAAAATAAAGTTTTAACAAGATATGTCTGAAAAGTATTTTTTGGGGGGATGGGGCGATGACAGAGTGGATATCTCAGACTAGTGATAGTGCTGTACTGTGGTACGGCATGAATTGCTTTCGAAAACCCGGATGAATTAGTTGAAAATAAATTTTAACAAGAAATGTCTGAAAAGTATTTTTTGGGGGATGGGGGCGATGCCAGAGTGGATGTCTTAGACTAGTTATAGTGCTGTACTCTGGCATGAATTGCTTTAGAAAACCCGGATGAATTAGTTGAAAATAAAGTTTAAGTGTGAACTCTAAGTACTATTTTTATGTAAATATGTGTTGTTGTTTTTTTTTCTCAAAAAAAAATCTGTTAATACGTTTAAGCAATAAATATCTTTAAGCTTAACCCGTCTTTATTCTTTAGAATAGTTCTATTCATTTCATTAAATTATGAAGAAATTGTAAGTAAGTAACAATCGCTTTGTTGAATTTGCTTCCTGGACACAATACAGATATTTAATTCAAGAAATCATAATAAAATCGCAAGTAAGTAATAAACTCTTTATTGTTTTCACCTATTGGATACACAATAAGGAAATTTCATTCAAGAAATTATGAAGGAATTGTAAATAGGCAGCAAACTCATTCTTGAAGTCACCTCTTAGCAGCAATAAAGTTTTAACAAGAAATGTCTGAAAAGTATTTTTTGGGGGGATGGAGCGATGACAGAGTGGATATCTCAGAATAGTTATAGTGCTGTACTCTGGCATGAATTGCTCTCGAAAACCCGGATGAATTAGTTGAAAATAAAGTTTTAACAAGAAATATCTGAAAAGTATTTTTTGGGAGTTGGGGGCGATGCCAGAGTGGATGTCTTAGACTAGTTATAGTGCTGTACTCTGGCATGAATTGCTTTCGAAAACCCGGATGAATTAGTTGAAAATAAAGTTTAAGTTTGAACTCTAAGTACTATTTTTATGTAAATATGTGTTGTTGTTTTTTTCTAAAAAAAAAATCTGTTAATACGTTTAAGCAATAAATATCTTTAAGCTTAACCCGTCTTTATTCTTTAGAATAGTTCTATTCATTTCATTAAATTATGAAGAAATTGTAAGTAAGTAACAATCGCTTTGTTGAATTCGCTTCCTGGACACAATAAAGATATTTAATTCAAGAAATCATAATAAAATCGCAAGTAAGTAATAAACTCTTTATTGTTTTCACCTATTGGATACACAATAAGGAAATTTCATTCAAGAAATTATGAAGAAATTGTAAATAGGCAGCAAACTCATTCTTGAAGTCACCTCTTAGCTGCAATAAAGTTTTAACAAGAAATGTCTGAAAAGTATTTTTTGGGGGGATGGAGCGATGACAGAGTGGATGTCTCAGACTAGTGATAGTGCTGTACTGTGGTACGAATTGCTTTCAAAAACCCAGATGAATTAGTTGAAAATAAATTTTTAACAAGACATGTCTGAAAAGTATTTTTTGGGGGGATGGAGCGATGACAGAGTGGATGTCTCAGACTAGTGATAGTGCTGTACTGTGGTACGGCATGAATTGCTTTCGAAAACCCGGATGAATTAGTTGAAAATAAATTTTAACAAGAAATGTATGAAAAGTATTTTTTGGGAGATGGGGGCGATGCCAGAGTGGATGTCTTAGACTAGTTATAGTGCTGTACTCTGGCATGAATTGCTTTCGAAAACCCGGATGAATTAGTTGAAAATAAAGTTTAAGTGTGAACTCTAAGTACTATTTTTATGTAAATATGTGTTGTTGTTTTTTTTTCTCAAAAAAAAATCTGTTAATACGTTTAAGCAATAAATATCTTTAAGCTTAACCCGTCTTTATTCTTTAGAAGTTCTATTAATTTTATTAAATTATGAAGAAATTGTAAGCAAGTAACAATCGCTTTGTTGAATTTGCTTCCTGGACACAATACAGATATTTAATTCAAGAAATCATAATAAAATCGCAAGTAAATAATAAACTCTTTATTGTTTTCGCCTATTGGATACACAATACGGAAATTTCATTCAAGAAATTATGAAGAAATTGTAAATAGGTAACAAACTCATTCTTGAAGTTACCTCTTAGCTGCAATAAAATTTTAACAAGAAATGTCTGAAAAGTATTTTTTGGGGGGATGGAGCAATGACAGAGTGGATGTCTCAGACTAGTAATAGTGCTGTAGTCTGGCATGAATTGCTTTCGAAAACCTAGATGAATTAGTTGAAAATAAAGTTTTAACAAGAAATGTCTGAAAAGTATTTTTTTGGAGGATGGGGGCTATGCCAGAGTGGATGTCTTAGACTATTTATAGTACTATATTCTGGCATGAATTGCTTTCGAAAACCCGGATGAATTAGTTGAAAATAAAGTTTTAAACAAGAAATGTCTGAAAAGTATTTTTGGGGGATGGGGCGATGACATATTGGATGTCTCAGACTAGTTATAGTGCTTTACTCTGGCATGAATTGCTTTCGAAAACCCGGATGAATTAGTTGAAAATAAAGTTTTAACAAGAAATGTCTGAAAAGTATGTTTTTGGAGGTTGGGGGCTATGCCAGAGTGGATGTCTTAGACTATTTATAGTGCTGTACTCTGGCATGAATTGCTTTCGAAAACCCGGATGAATTAGTTGAAAATAAAGTTTTAACAAGAAATGTCTGAAAAGTATTTTTGGGGGGATGGGGCGATGACATATTGGATGTCTCAGACTAGTTATAGTGCTTTACTCTGGCATGAATTGCTTTCGAAAACCCGGATGAATTTGTTGAAAATAAATTTTTAACAAGAACTGTCTGAAAAGTATTTTTTTGGGGGGATGGGGGCGATGCCAGAGTTGATGTCTTAGACTAGTTATAGTGCTGTACTCTGGCATGAATTGCTTTCGAAAACCCGGATGAATCAGTTGAAAATAAAGTTTTAACAAGAAATGTCTGAAAAGTATTTTTTGGGGGGGATGGAGCGATGTAAGATTGTATGTCTCAGACTAGTGATAGTGCTGTACTGTGGTACGAATTGCTTTCGAAAACCCGGATGAATTAGTGGAAAATAAAGTTTTAACAAGAAATGTCTGAAAAGTATTTTTTGGGGGGAGGGAGCGATGACAGAGTGGATATCTCAGACTAGTTATAGTGCTGTACTCTGTCATAAATTGCTTTCGAAAACCCGGATGAATTAGTTGAAAATAAAGTTTTAACAAGGAATGTCTGGAAAGTATTTTTGGGGGGATGTGGGCAATGCCAGAGTGGATGTCTTAGAGTAGTTATACTGCTCTGCTCTGGCATGAATTGCTCTTGAAAACCCGGATGAATTAGTTGAAAATAAAGTTTTAACAAGAAATGTCTGAAAAGTATTTTTTGGGGGATGGGGCGATGACAGATTAGATGTCTCAGACTAGTTTTGGTACTGTACTCTGGCATGAATTGCTTTCGAAAACCCGGATGAATTAGTTGAAAATAAAGTTTTAACAAGAAATGTCTGAAAAGTATTTTTTGGGGGATGGGGTGATGACAGATTTGATGTCTCAGACTAGTTATAGTTCTGTACTCTGGCATGAATTTCTTTCGAAAACCCGGATGAATTAGTTGAAAATAAATTTTAAACAAGAAATGTCTGAAAAGTATTTTTGTGGGGGACGGGGAGATGACAGAGTGGATGTCTCAGACTAGCTATAGTGCTGTACTCTGGCAAGAATTGCTTTCGAAAACCCGGATGAACTAGTTGAAAATAAAGTTTTAACAAGAAATGTCTGAAAAGTATTTTTTGGGGGATGGGGGCGATGCCTTAGTGGATGTCTTAGACTAGTTATAGTGCTGTACTCTGGCATGAATTGCTTTCGAAAACCCGGATGAATTAGTTGAAAATAAAGTTTTAACAAGAAATATCTGAAAAGCATTTTTGGGGGGATGAGGGTGATGACAGCTTGGATGTCTCAGACTAGTTATAGTGCTGTACTCTGGCATGAATTGCTTTCGAAAACCCGGATGAATTAGTTGAAAATAAGGTTTTAACAAGAAATGTCTGAAAATTATTTTTTGGGGGATGGGGGCGATGCCAGAGTGGATTTCTTAGACTATTTATAGTGCTGTGCTCTGGCATGAATTGCTTTCGGAAACCCGGATGAATTAGTTGAAAATAAAGTTTTAACAAGAAATGTCTGAAAAGTATTTTTGGGGGATGGGGCGATGACAGATTGGATATCTCAAACTAGTTACAGTGCTGTACTCTGGCGTGAATTGCTTTCGAAAACCCGGATGAATTAGTTGAAAATAAAGTTTTAACAAGAACTGTCTGAAAAGTATTTTTTTGGGGATGGGGGCGATTCCAGTGGATTTCTTAGACTAGTTATAGTGCTGTACTCTGGCATGAATTGCTTTTGAAAACCCGGATGAATCAGTTGAAAATAAAGTGTTAACAAGAAATGTCTGAAAAGTATTTTTTGGGGGGGATAGAGCGATGTAAGATTGGATGTCTCAGACTAGTGATAGTGCTGTACTGTGGTACGAATTGCTTTCGAAAACCCGGATGAATTAGTGGAAAATAAAGTTTTAACAAGAAATGTCTGAAAAGTATTTGTTTGGGGGAGGGAGCGATGACAGAGTGGATATCTCAGACTAATTATAGTGCTGTACTCTGGCATGAATTGCTCTCGAAAACCCGGATGAATTAGTTGAAAATAAAGTTTTAACAAGAAATGTCTGAAAAGTATTTTTTGGGGGATGGGGGATATGCCAGAGTGGATGTCTTAGACTAGTTATAGTGATGTACTCTGGCATGAATTGCTTTCGAAAACCCGGATGAATTAGTTGAAAATAAAGTTTTAACAAGAAATGTCTGAAAAGTATTTTTTGGGGGATGGGGCGATGACAGATTAGATGTCTCAGACTAGTTTTGGTACTGTTCTCTGGCATGAATTGCTTTCGAAAACCCGGATGAATTAGTTGAAAATAAAGTTTTAACAAGAAATGTCTGAAAAGCATTTTTGGGGGGATGGAGTGATGACAGATTTGATGTCTCAGACTAGTGATAGTTCTGTACTCTGGCATGAATTGCTTTCGAAAACCCGGATGAATTAGTTGAAAAAAAAATTTTAACAAGTAATCTCTGAAACGTATGTTTGAGGGGGATGGGGCGATAACATCTTGGCTGTCTAAGACTCGCGTTAGTACTGTAATCTGGCATGAATTGCTTTCGAAAACCCGGTTAAATTAGATGAAAATAAAGTTTTAACAAGAAAGGTCCGAGAAGTATTTTTTGGGGGTTAGGGGCGATGCCATAGTGGATTTCTCAGACTAGTTATAGTGCTGTACTCTGGCATGAATTGCTTTCGAAAACCCGGATGAATTAGTTGAAAATAAAGTTTTAACAAGAAATTTCTGAAAAGTATTTTTTGGGGGATGGGGGTGATAACAGATTGTATGTCTCAGACTAGTTATAGTTCTGTACTCTGGCATGATTTGCTTTCGAAAACCCGGATGAATTAGTTTAAAATAAAGTTTTAACAAGAAATGTCTGAAAAGTATTTTTGGGGGGATGGGGGCGATGCCAGAGTGGATGTCTAAGACTAGTTATAGTGCTGTGCTCTGGCGTGAATTGCTTTCGAAAACCCGGATGCATTAGTTGAAAATAAAGTTTTAACAAGAAATGTCTGAAAAGTATTTTTTTGGGGGATGGAGAGATGTCAGATTGGATATCTTAGACTAGTTATAGTGCTGTACTCTGGCACGAATTGCTTTCGAAAACTCGGATGACTTAGTTGAAAATAAAGTTTTAACAAGAAATGTCTGAAAAGTATTTTTTGGGGGGATGGAACGATGACAGAGTGGAGGTCTCAGACTAATAATAGTGCTGTACTCTGGCATGAATTGCTCTCGAAAACCCGGATGAACGAGTTGAAAATAAAGTTTTAACAAGGAATGTCTGAGAATTATTTTTGTGGAGTTGGGGGCTATGCCAGATTAGTTATCTTAGTCTACTTATAGTGATGTATTCCGGAATGAAGTGCTCTCGAAAACCTGGAAAAATTAGTTGAAAATAAAGTTTTAAAAATAAATGTCTGAAAAGTATTTTTTGGGGGATGGGGCGATGACAGATTAGATGTCTCAGACTAGTTATAGTACTGTACTCTGGCATGAATTGCTTTCGAAAACCCGGATGAATTAGTTGAAAATAAATTTTTAACAAGAAATGTCTGAAAAGTATTTTGGGGGATGGGGGCGATGACAGAGTGGATGTCTTAGACTACGTATAGTGCTGTAATCTGGCATGAATTGCTTTCGAAAACCCAGATGAATTAGTTGAAAATAATGTTTTAACAAGAAATGTCTGAAAAGTATTTTTTTGGGGATGGGGCGATGACAGATTGGATGTCTCAGACTAGTTATAGTGCTGTACTCTGACATGAATTGCTCTCAAAAACCTGATAAATTAGTTGAAAATAAAGTTTTAACAAGAAATGTCTGAAAAGTTTTTTTTGGGGGATGGGGCGGTAACAGATTTAATGTCTCAGACTACTTATAATGCTTTACTCTTGCATGAATTGCTTTCGAAAACCCGGATTAATTAGTTGAAAATAAAGTTTTAACAAGAAATGTCTGAAAAGTATTTTTGGGGGGAACGGGCGATGACAGATTGGATGTCTCAGACTAGTTATAGTGCTTTACTCTGGCATGAATTGCTTTCGAAAACCTGGATGAATTAGTTGAAAATTAAGTTTTAACAAGAAATGTCTGAAAAGTATTTTTTGGGGGATGGGGGTGATGCCTGAGTGGATGTCTTAGACTAGTTATAGTGCTGTACTCTGGCTTGAATGGCTTTCGAAAACCCGGATGAATTAGTTGAAAGTAAAGTTTTAACAAGAAATGTCTGAAAAGTATTTTTTGGGGGTGGTGGGTGATGACAGATTCAATGTCTAAGACTCCGTATCGTGCTATACTCTGGCATGAATTTCTGTCGAAAACCAGGATGAATTAGTTGAAAATAAAGTTTTAAAAAGAAAGGTCTGGGAAGTATTTTTGGGGGGATGGGGGCGATGCCAGAGTGGATTTCTTAGACTAGCTATAGTGCTCTGCTTTGGCATTAATTGCTTTAGGAAACCGAGAAGCATTAGTTGAAAATAAAGGTTGGACAAGAAATGTCTGAAAACTATTTTTTTGGGGGATGGCGAGATGACAGAGTTGATAACTTAGACTAGTTAGTGCTGTACTCTGTAAAGAATTGATATCGAAAACACGGATGACTTAGTTTAAAATAATGTTTTAAAAAGAAATGTCTGAAAAGTATTTTTTGGGGGGATGGAGCGATGACAGAGTGGATGTCTCAGACTAATGATAGTGCTGTACTGTGGTACGAATTGCTTTCGAAAACCCGGATGGATTTCTTAGACTAGTTATAGTGCTGTACTCTGGCATGAATTGCTTTCGAAAACCCGGATGAATTAGTTGAAAATAAAGTTTTAACAAGAAATGTCTGAAAAGTATCTTTTGGGGGATGGAGCGATGTCAGATTGGAAGTCTCAGACTAGTGATAGTGTTGTACTGTGGTACGAATTGCTTTCGAAAACACGGATTAATTAGTTGAAAATGAAGTTTTAACAAGAAATGTCTGAAAAGTATTTTTTTTTCTTGAATTTTTTTTATTGGACTAAATTCTTTTTGGACTTCAAAATTATTCAACTTTTTTTACGTATCTTAAAATGGCATGAAATATCTTTATGGCTCTAAAAATTGTACTCTATGCTTGCCCAGAGACACGATGCGGCTTTCCCACTGTTACTCTATGGCCGATTATTGACACTACGTAGTTTATTGCATGTATTAAATCAGTATTTTTTACACAGTGGAACTATAAACACATAACTAATATCTCTAAAAAGTGAAGATGAAGCATTTTAAGAAAGTGTGTTCACATGATAGTGTTATTGTAGCATTGAATGGAGACGACACACACACAGAGGCGACACACATACACAGATACGAAACGCGCATAGAGATGACACACACACACATAGAGACAGAACAGACACAGACACACACACACACAGAGACGACACACACACATATACAAAACACGCACACACACACACACTCACACAGAGACGACAAACACACAGTGACGACTTACACATGGAGACGACACACGCACTGAGACGACAAACACACAGAGACAATACACATAGAGGGACAACACACACACACACACACACATAGACGACAAACACACAGAGACAACACAAGCAAAGAGAAGACACACCCACAGAGATGATACACACACACATTGAGAGGACACACGCACAGATACGACACACAAACAGAGTCATAGTGAGAGAGATATCCAAAAAGTTGGATTGATCTAGGTTCACTTAGAGTGGCGCGCCACTCTAAGTGAACCTAGATGAACCCAACTTTTTGGATATCTCTCTCACTATGACTCTGTTTGTGTGTCGTATCTGTGCGTGTGTCCTCTCAATTTGTGTGTGTCATCTCTGTGGGTGTGTCGTCTCTTTGCTTGTGTTGTCTCTGTGTGGTTGTCGTCTCTGTGTGTGTGTGTGTTGTCCCTCTATGTGTATTGTCTCTGTGTGTTTGTCGTCTCAGTGCGTGTGTCGTCTCTATGTGTAAGTTGTCATTTTGTGTTTGTCGTCTCTGTGTGAGTGTGTGTGTGCGTGCGCATGAGTCGTCTCTGTGTGGGTGTCGTCTCTGTGTGTGTGTGTGTCTGTGTGCGTGCTGTCTCTATGTGTGTGTGTGTCATCTCTATGTGTGTTTCGTATCTGTGTGTGTGTCGTCTCTGTGTGTGTGTCGTCTCCATTCAATGCTACAATAACACTATCATGTGAACACACTTTCTTAAAATGCTTCATCTTCACTGTCTAGAGATATTATTTATGTGTTTATAGTTCCACTATGTAAAAAATACTGATTTAATACATGCAATAAACTACGTAGTGTCAATAATCGGCCATAGAATAACAGTGGGAAAGCAGCATCGTGTCTCTGGGCAAGCATAGAGTACAAATTTAGAGCCATAAAGATATTTCATGTCATTTTAAGATACGTAAAAAAAAAGTTGAATAATTTCGAAGTCCAAAAATAATTTAGTCCAATAAAAAAAAATTCAAGAAAAAAAAATACTTTTCAGACATTTATTGTTAAAACTTTATTTTCAACTAATTCATCCGGGTTTTCGAAAGCAATTCGTACCAAAGTACAGCACTATCACTAGTCTGAGACATCAAATCTGACATCACTCCTTCCCTCCAAAAAATACTTTTCAGACATTTCTTGTTAAAACTTTATTTTCAACTAATTCATCCGGGTTTTTGAAAGCAACTCATGCCAGAGTACAACACTATAACTAGTCTAAGACATCCATACGGGTTTTCGAAAGCAATTCGTACCACAGTACAGCACTATCACTAGTCTGAGACATCCACTCTGACATCGCTCCATCCCCCCAAAAATACTTTTCAGACATTTCTTGTTAAAACTTTATTTTCAACTAATTCATCCGGGTTTTCGAAAGCAATTCATGCCAGAGTACAGCACTATCACTAGTCTGAGACATCCAATCTGACATCGCTCCATCCCCCCAAAAAATACTTTTCAGACATTTCTTGTTAAAACTTTATTTTCAACTAATTCTTCCGGGTTTTCGAAAGCAATTCATGCCAGAGTACAGCACTATAGCTAGTCTGAGACATCCAATCTGTCATCGCCCCATCCCCCAAAAAAGCTTTTCAGACATTTCTTGTTAAAACTTTATTTTCAACTAGTTATTCCGGGTTTTCGAAATCAATTCTTGCCAGAGTACAGCACTATAACTAGTCTGAGACATCCAATCTGTCATCGCCCCGTACCCCCAAAAATACTTTTAAGATATTTATTATTTAAAATTTATTTTCAACTAATTCATCCGAGTTTTCGAAAGCAATTCATGCCAGAGTACAGCACTATAACAAATCTCAGACATCCACTCTGGCATAACCCCCATCCCCCCAAAAATACTTTTCAGACATTTCTTGTTAAAAATTTATTTTCAACTAATTCATCCGGGTTTTCGAAAACAATTTATGCCAGAGTACAGCACTATCACTAGTCTGAGACATCCACTCTGTCATCGCTCCATCCCCCCAAATAATACTTTTCAGACATTTATTGTTAAAAACTTTATTTTCAACTAATTCATCCGTGTTTTCGAAAGCAAGTTGTACCACAGTACAACACTATCACTAGTCTGAGACATCCAATCTGACATCGCTCCTTCCCCCCAAAAAATACTTTTCAGACATTTCTTGTCAAAACTTTATTTTCAACTAATTCATCCGGGTTTTCGAAAGCAACTCATTCCAGAGTACAACACTATAACTAGTCTAAGACATCCATCCGGGTTTTCGAAAGCAATTCGTACCACAGTACAGCACTATCATTAGTCTGAGACATCCACTCTGTAATCGCTCCATCCCCCAAAAAATTAATTTATAGACATTTCTTGTTAAAACATCATTTTAAACTAAGTCATCCGTGTTTTCTAAAGCAATTCTTTACAGATTACAGCAGTAACTAGTCTTAGTCATCCAATCTGACATCGCTCCAGCCCCCCAAAAAATACTTTTCCGACATTTCTTGTTAAAACTTTATTTTCAACTAATTCTTCCCGGTTTTCGAAAGCAATTCATGCCAGAGTACAGCACTATAACTAGTCTTAGACATCCACTCTGGCATCGCCCCCATCCCCCCAAAAATACTTTTCAGACATTTCTTGTTAAAACTTTATTTTCAACTAGTTCATCCGGGTTTTCGAAAGCAATTCTTGCCAGAGTACAGCACTATAGCTAGTCTGAGACATCCAATCTGTCATCGCCCCATCCCCCCAAAAATGCGTTTCCGATATTTCTTGGTAAAACTTTATTTTCAACTAATTCATCCGAGTTTTCGAAAGCAATTCATGCCATAGTACAGCACTATAACTAGTCTAAGACATCCACTCTGGCATCACCCCCATCCTCCCAAAAATACTTTTCAGACATTTCTTGTTAAAACTTTATTTTCAACTAATTCATCCGGGTTTTCGAAAGCAATTCATGCCAGAGTACAGCACTATAGCTAGTCTGAGACATCCAATATGTCATCGCCCCATCCCCCAAAAATTACTTTTCAGACATTTCTTGTTAAAACTTTATTTTCAACTAATTCATACGGGTTTTCGAAAGCAATTCATGCCAGAGTACAGCACTATAACTAGTCTGAGACATCCAATCTGTCATCGCCCCATCCCCCAAAAAATACTTTTCAGATATTTCTTGTTTAAAATTTATTTTCAACTAATTCATCCGAGTTTTCGAAAGCAATTCATGCCAGAGTCCAGCACTATAACTAGTCTAAGACATCCACTCTGGCATCGCCCCCATCCCCCAAAAATACTTTTCAGACATTTCTTGTTAAAACTTTATTTTCAACTAATTCATCCGTGTTTTCGAAAGCAATTAATGACAGAGTACAGCACTATAACTAGTCTGAGACATCCACTCTGTCATCGCGCCATCCCCCCAAAAAATACTTTTAAGACATTTCTTGTTATAAATTTATTTTCAAATAATTCCTCCGGGTTTTCGAAAGCAAATCGTCCCACAATACAGCACTATCACTAGTCTGAGACATCCAATCTGACATCGCTCCATCCCCAAAAAGATACTTTTCAGACATTTCTTGTTAACTCTTTGTTTTCAACTAATTCATCCGAGTATTCGAAAGCAATTCATGCCAGAATACAGCACTATACCTAGTCTAAGACATCCACTCTGGCATCGCCCCCAACCCCCCACAAATACTTTTCAGACATTTCTTGTTAAAACTTTATTTTCATCTAATTCCTCCGGGTTTTCGAAAGCAATTCATGCCAGAGTACAGCACTATAACTAGTCTAAGACATCCACTCTGGCATCGCCCCCATCCCCCCAAAAATACTTCTCAGACATTTCTTGTTAAAACTTTATTTTCAACTAACGGGTTTTCGAAAGCAATTCATGTCAGAGTACAGCACTATAACTAGTCTGAGACATCCAATCTGTCATCGCCTCATCCCCCAAAAAATACTTTTCAGACATTTCTTGTTAAAACTTTATTTTCAACTAATTCATCCGGGTTTTCGAAATCAATTCATGCCAGAATACAGCACTATAACTAGTCTAAGACATCCACTCTGGCATAGCCCCCATCCCCCAAAAAATACTTTTCAGATATTCCTTGTTAAAACTTTATTTTCAACTAATTCATCCGGGTTTTCGAAAGCAATTCAAGTCAGAGTACAGCACTATTACTAGACTGAGACATCCAATATGTTGTCGCCCCATCCCCCAAAAAATACTTTTCAGGCATTTCTTGTTAAAACTTTATTTTCAACTAATTCATCCGGGTTTTCGAAAGCATTTCGTACCACAGTACAGCACTATCACTAGTCTGAGACATCCACTCTGTCATCGCTCCAACCCCCCAAAAAATAATTTTCAGACATTTCTTGTTAAAACTTTATTTTCAACTAATTCTCCGGGTTTTCGAAAGCAATTAATGCCGGAGTACATCACTATAACTAGTATAAGACATCCAATCTTGTATAGCCCCAATCCCCTAAAAAATAGTTTTCAGACATGTCTTGTTAAAACCTTATTTTCAACTAATTCTTCCTGGTTTTTGAAAGAAATTCATGACAGAGTACAGCACTATAACTAGTCTGAGACATCCACTCTGTCATCACCCCCATCCCCCCAAAAATACTTTTCAGACATTTCTTGTTAAAACTTTATTTTCAACTAATTCATCCGGGTTTTCGAAAGCAATTCGTATCAAAGTACAGCACTATCACTAGTCTGAGACATCCAATCTGTCATCGCCCCAACCCCCAAAAAACACTTTTCAGACATTTCTTGTTAAAACTTTATTTTCAACTATTTCATCCCGGTTTTCGAAAGCAATTCACGCCAGAATACAGACATATAACTAGTCTAAGACATCCACTCTGGCATCGCCCCCATCCCCCCAAAAATACTTTTCAGAGATTTATTGTTAAAACTTTATTTTCAACTAATTCATCCGGGTTTTCGAAAGCAATTCATGCCAGATTACAGAACTATAACTAGTCTAAGACATCCACTCTGGCATCGCCCCCATCCCCCAAAAATACTTTTCAGACATTTCTTGTTAAAACTTTATTTTCAACTAATTCATCCGGGTTTTCGAAAACAATTTATGCCAGAGTACAGCACTATAAGTAGTCTGAGACATCCAATCTGTCATCTCCCCATCCCCCAAAAAATACTTTTCAGACATTTCTTGTTAAAACTTTATTTTCAACTAATTTATCCGGGTTTTCGAAAGCAATTCATGCCAGAGTACAGCACTATAACTAGTCTAAGACATCCACTCTGGCATCGCCCCCATCCCCCAAAAAATACTTTTCAGACATTTCTTGTTAAAACTTTATTTTCAACTAATTCATCCGGGTTTTTGAAAGCAATTCATGCCAGAGTACAGCACTATAACTAGTCCGAGACATCCAATCTGTCATCACCCCATCCCCCGAAAAATACTTGTCAGGCATATATTGTTAAAACCTTATTTTCAACTAATTCTTCTGGGTTTTCGAAAGCATTCCGTACCACAGTACAGCACTATCACTAGTCTTAGACATCCAATCTGTCATCGTTCCATCCCCCCAAAAAATACTTTTCAGACATTTCTTGTTAAAACTTTATTTTCAACTAATTCTCCGGGTTTTCGAAAGCAATTCATGCCGGAGTACAGCACTATAACTAGTCTAAGACATCCACTCTGGCATCGCCCCCATCCCCCAAAAAATACTTTTCAGACATTTCTTGTTAAAACTTTATTTTAAACTAATTCATCCGGGTTTTAGAAAGCAATTCATGCCAGAGTACAGCACTATAACTAGTCTAAGACATCCACTCTGTCATCGCCCCCATCCCCCAAAAATACTTTTCAGAAATTTCTTGTTAAAACTTTATTTTCAACTAATTCATCCGGGTTTTCGAAAGCAATTCGTATCAAAGTACAGCACTATCACTAGTCTGAGACATCCAATCTGTCATCGCCCCATCCCCCAAAAAATACTTTTCAGACATTTCTTTTTAAAACTTTATTTTCAACTAATTCATCCGGGTTTTCGAAAGCAATTCGTATCAAAATACAGCACTATCACTAGTCTGAGACATCCAATCTGTCATCGCCCCAACCCCCAAAAAACACTTTTCAGACATTTCTTGTTAAAACTTTATTTTCAACTATTTCATCCCGGTTTTCGAAAGCAATTCACGCCAGAATACAGTCTTATAACTAGTCTAAGACATCCACTCTGGCATCGCCCCCATCCCCCAAAAAAAACTTATCAGATATTAATTGTTAAAAATTTATTTTCAACTAATTCATCTAGTTTTTCTAAAGAAATTCATGCCAGAGTACAGAACTCTAACTTATCTAAGACATCCACTCTGGCATCGCCCCCATCCCCCCAAAAATACTTCTCAGACATTTCTTGTTAAAACTTTATTTTCAACTAACGGGTTTTTAAAAGCAATTCATGTCAGAGTATAGCACTATCACTAGTCCGAGACATCCAATCTGTCATCGCCCCATCCCCCGAAAAATACTTTTCAGACATATCTTGTTAAAACCTTATTTTCAACTGATTCATCTGGGTTTTCGAAAGCATTTTGTACCACGGTACAGCACTATCACTAGTCTGAAACATCCTCTCTATCATCGCTCCATCCCCCCCAAAAAATAATTATCAGAAATTTCTTTTTAAAACTTTATTTTTAACTAATTCATCCGGGTTTTCGAAAGCAATTCATGACGTAGTACAGCACTCTAAATAGTCTAAGACATCCAATCTGGCATCGCCCCAAACCCCCAAAAAATCCTTTTAAGACATGTCTTGTTAAAATTTTATTTTAAACTAATTCATCCGGGTTTTAGAAAGCAATTCATGCCAAAGTACAGCACTATAACTTGTCTAAGACATCCACTCTGTCATCGCCCCCATCCCCCAAAAAATACTTTTAAGACATTTCTTGTTAAAACTTTATTTTCAACTAATTCATCCGGATTTTCTAAAGCGATTCTTATCAAAGTACAGAACTATAACTAGAATGAGAAATCCAATCTGTCATCGCCCCAACCCCCAAAAAACACTTTTCAGACATTTCTTGTTAAAACTTTATTTTCAACTAATTCATCCGGGTTTTCGAAAGCAATTTGTACCACAGTACACCACTATCAATAGTCTGAGACATCCACTCTGTCATCGCTCCATCCCCCCAAAAAATACTTTTCAGACATTTCTTGTTAAAATTTTATTGCAGCTAAGAGGTAACTTCAAGAATGAGTTTGTTACCTATTTACAATTCCTTCATAATTTCTGGAATGAAATTTCCGTATTGTGTATCCAAAAGGTGAAAACAATAAAGAGTTTATTACTTACTTGCGATTTTATTATGATTTCTTGAATTAAATATCTTTATTGTGTCCAGGAAGCGAATTCAACAAAGCGATTGTTACTTACTTACAATTTCTTCATAATTTAATAAAATTAATATAACTATTATAAAGAATAAAGACGGGTTAAGCTTAAAGATATTTATTGATTAAACGTATTAACAGATTTTTTTTTAGAAAAAAAAAAAAAAAAATACATATTTACATAAAAATAGTACTTAGAGTTCACACTTAAACATCCAGAAACGATGGTCCCAGGATATAGAATAGTTTTTTACCATGTCTTATGGATTTATCACGATCAGGTATGTCCTTAGGTATCCACTGCGCGAAGAACCTAACCTCGTCTTCAGGCCGGTGATAACCCCCTTCAAATTTAGGACACTTAAACTCTTCTAGATTGAAAAGTGGAATCCTAGGGTCAGAGTTTTGAATTAAAACTTTATCTGTAGGTACATTACCCTTTACGTAGAGTGCTTCAACCCCGAAAAAGCTGCAAATTTCACTGACTTTCTCCTGAACCTTTATCAGTTCCTGAACAGTATTATTAAGTGGTGTAATCACTCTGTCATAGAATCCCATTCTGTTTACATGACGTAATGTAGTAATCCACAAGCTTTTATCATACTCAAAAAGATTATAGTTCACTATCCAATGATAACAGTCAATTTATTCGAGTTCCATTGACAATAATAAAAAGGCACATTCAAATATAACACCACAAGATGATTTTTTCAATCCGATAAATTCTGTGTCATACAGTCCTATCATCTTGGAGGCTATTAATGTAGTTGTTAAGTAGAGAAATACTTCATTAAACTTATATACCATCGCTCAAGGTCGAATGGAGTTATGGCTAGAGAGATGAGTCCTAAAACCATCTGAATTCATTGTGGGGAGGAGTCATAAAACCCTTAGAAGTCATTGCGGGGAGGAGTCATAGCCTTTTCTTGTTAAATTTTTTCATTTCTTGACTTTTTTAAATTGATAACACATCGAAGTATATTTTAAAGTGACAACACTCTCCAAACATCACTTGTGTATTATACAGTACACAATCAACCCATCTCCCCCCAAAACACTTTTCAGCCATTTCTTGTTAAATTTTTTATTTCTTAACTATTTTAAATTGACAACACATAGAAGTATATTTTAAATTGACAACACTTTCCAAACATCACTTTTGTATTATACAGTGCACAATCAACCCATCTCCCCCCAAAACAATTTTCAGCAATTTCTTGTTAAATTTTTTTATTTCTTAACTATTTTAAATTGACAACACATCGAATTATATTTTAAATTGACAACACTATCCAAACATCACTTGTGTATTATACAGTACACAATCAACCCATCTCCCCCCAAAACCCTTTTCAGCCATTTATTGTTAAATTTTTTTATTTCTTAACTATTTTAAATTGACAGCACTGTCCAAACATCACTTGTGTATTATACAGTACACAATCATCCCATCTCCCCCAAACCACTTTTCAGCCATTTCTCGTTAATTTTTTTTATTTATTAACTATTTTAAGTTGTCAACACATCGAATTATATTTTAAATTCACAACACCGTCCAAACGTCACTTGTGTATTATATAGTACGCAATCAACCCATCTCCCCCCCAAAAAAAAACACTTTTCAGCCATTTCTTGTTAATTTTTTTTATTTCTTAACGATTTTAAATTGACAACACATCGAAGTATATTTTAAATTAACAACACTATCCAAACATCACTTGTGTATTATACAGTACACAATCAACCAATCTTCCCCAAAAACACTTTTCAGCCATTTCTTGTTAAAATTTTTTATTTATAAACTATTTTAAATTGACAACACATCGAAGTATATTTTAAATTGACAACACTTTCCAAACATCACTTGTGTATTATACAGTACACAATCAACCCATCTCCCCCCACAACACTGTTCAGCCATTTCTTGTTAAAATTTTTTATTTCTTAACTATTTTAAATTGACAACACATCGAAGTATATTTTAAATTGACAACACTGTCCAAACATCACTTGTGTACAGTACACAATCAACCCATCTCCCCCCCAAAAACACTTTTCAGCCATTTCCTGTTAAATTTTTTTATTTCTTAACTATTTTAAATTGACAACACATCGAAGTATATTTTAATTTGACAACACTGTCCAAACATCACTTGTGTATTATACAGTACACAATCAACCCATATCCCCAAAAACATTTTTCAGCCATTTATTGTTATTTTTTTTTATTTCTTAACTATTTTAAATTGACAACACATCGAAGTACATTTTAAATTGACAACACTGTCCAAACATCACTTGTGTATTATACAGTACACAATCATCCCATCACCCCCCAAAAAAAAAACACTTTTCAGCCATTTCTTGTTAAAATTTTATATTTCTAAACTATTTTAAATTGACAACACATCGAAGTATATTTTAAATTGACAACACTGTCCAAACATCACTTGTGTATTTTACAGTACACAATCAACCCCTCCCCCCCCCAAACCACTTTTCAGCCATTTCTTGTTGATTTTTTTTATTTCTTAACTATTTTAAATTGACAACACAACTCTTTTTTTACACCTTAATAGGATCAAATTTGCAAATGCTAAACCCTTTTTTGTAAATGTCAATCAAACGCCAAGGAACGTAATCCCTCCGAACACGTCAAACTGTTTCCAAGGCAGATTAGCTTTTTAAAATGTTCACGTGTAAGTGTAATGTCTCAGGCATGGGTTTTTCTTGCGCAATTCCAATGTATATTTTCATGTAAGTTTCATGGTGCCTATTGCCTTAGGTGTAAGTTTCTATGTAAGTTTCGTTTCAATAGATACATTACTACTCTTTCCAGGCATGGGTAACTTATCTCTCTTTTTAGGCCTGGGTACATGCCCAAGGTAACTTATTTCTTTACTCCTGCTTCGGAAATCTTAATATGCTGATGATTATGTGTCATAGCTTCTGAAAAAAAAACTCCAACAAAACTTTTATGATCAACCTTCTATTAAAACTTATCAGTGGTTGTCCTTGCCCTAGAACAAAATAAAAAAAAATTTTCAAGCTTGGTTATTTCCTGAATCTTGCGTTCTAAACATGAGTTTTTAATTTTAGGTAGTTCATGAATAAAACAAGACATACGTAACAACTAATTTGTGTTGTTTTTTCTTTTGTTTTTAGCTCCGGGCTCGTCAAAAAGGATTCCTTTATTAATTTTGATGATGTACTACTTCTTCAGTCACAAGTATACAAACTAAAAGAAATCATTGAACACCATGGTTGTGAAATAAATTAGGGACATATTACTGTCCCTTTAAAATGTGGAAAACAAACTTTCGATTTTAAGGACGAACAAGCGAGCATTAAAGCAATATTTTTTTATTTGATAAAATAGTCTCACAGTTTGTGTCGCTTTATTCTTTCGAAGATTTTTTCAAACAATGGCTTTTAAATCGTTCATAGATAATAATATATCGAAAGCTCTTACTGTCTTCGTCATGGTTGCAGAAGTAGCCGCAACCTAGTAAAGAGCGAACCACAGACCATAGTAACCAAAAGTTAAAAAGCGCTTTAAAAAAAAGCCTAGTACAAAAATTGCCATCTGACACAGATTCAGGAATCGTAACTATTATTTCAGTTAATCTTGAAAACACAAATTTATTGCGAAAAGAAATATATGGTGATTTAAAAAAGCAACTAAAACTTAAACTGGCATAATTAAAATTAAAATTAAAAGTGTACCATTGGAATCAGCATGTTTGAAAACCATATATATATATATATATATATATATATATATATATATATATATATATATATATATATATATATATATATATATATATATATATATATATATATATATATATATATATATATATATATATATATATATATATATATATATATATATATATATATATATATATATATATATATATATATATATATATATATATATATATATATATATATATATATATATATATATATATATATATATATATATATATATATATATATATATATATATTATATATATATATATATATATATATATATATATATATATATATATATATATATATATATATATATATATATATATATATATATGTATGGGAAAAGAAAAAGGAAAAACGTTATAAAAGAAACATAATTGACATTTGTATGATGGCAAAGGGTTGTAAAAGATAGCAAAAAAAAGAATTGACACCCTGAACGTTTGGGATGTCGCCTCCAAGGATAATTCCCTCTTTTTATCAATTTATTTTTTGTAAAGTAACAGAGTTATTTCTGTAGAAGTTGATAGGAGGAGCTACAAAACAACCTTTAAAACACATCTAAAATGTGAAGTTGGTATTTCATCCTTCTTGATTTATGGGGACTAGTTCTGGCCTATGTTGTTATTACGAAAGTAAAGAGTAACATTAAACCTCCCAATGGGTAAAATTTATTCTATATAAGAGGGGGACTGCCACTCCTTCATCCAAACCTCAACCTAAGGGTTGCAGAAACATTGTATGGTGCTCAATACATCACAAATTAAGAGTTGTAATCCTTGTTTTATAGTTCGAAAGTGACTGGATATCAATACGTCTGGCGTGGTAATTTCCGCTGGGGAGGAGGGTATTTTCCATCTGAGTAATCGCCTAGACCCGTGCTTCCTCTTAGCCAATACTGTGCTCTTTTTGACAAAGTCCATCCAAATTATCAATGTGAATTGGGATTGATCACAACCCTGCTTAAATTCTGATTCAGTACGAAACCAGCACTAGTGCCGTGTTATCTTTCTAGCAACTAAACTCATTTCCTTCAGCAGCAATGGCATTTCCCTGCATAGAACTAATTACTTTAATTTATTTTTCTGATATCAGACAAATATATGACTTTTGCTAAATCTCTTTTATCGACTGAATTAAAAATTTAATTATAACTGATAAAACTGATGACTAAGTCACATTCAGTTACGAATCTAAGTATCGAAATTGTTCATTTGGATTGAGTGGGGATCAGTAGTATGACTGTGTAAGCTCAGCCACAGTGAACAAAGTTCAACATGTTAACAAAAAGAAATCTGGAAAAGGTAACTGGGTCGGGTGTACAAAAGCACAAGATATCCGGCCCCAGCCCCTCCCCCCCCCATTGAAATTCCTGGGAGAAGGACCATGAAACGGAGATAAAAACATTCATTTATTAACAACAAACTCTATGATATTTTGACTCGATGAGTTGAGGGGATAGCGGAACCCCCTGCGGTAAAGGTTATTTATTTTAATTAAATATTCATATAGTTCCTTTATTGCCTATGAAAAAGTATTCCTCTTATTTATTTCATGGCAAACATTAGATTAAAATAATTACTTGTTTATGTAGAAATGAAAAATCCAAAGAGCATCAGATGCAATCACATATTATTTACAAACAAAACATAAAATGTATGAAGATGTTACTATAAAAGAGACGAGTGACTTGGAAACAGAAAGAGTAAGTAATTTTCTAATTAATTACAAATACTCATGTAAAAATTTGAAAAAAAATTCTGGAAATACTTTTTTCAGAAATAAATCCAGAACCATATTAGACTTATGCTGGCCAAAAATAAAGTTACACAATAATTCAAACCTAAGTCAACCAGAAATTGATGTCATTAATTGAATAGATCGATTAAAATTAAATGATACTCAATTAAATAATTAAGAACTTGAAAAATAAGCCCATCATAGGGTGCTTATGACTGAAGCCCCATGTAACTGAACCCCCGTAAAATTGAACCTCCGGGCAACGGACCCCTCGTGCAACTGAACCCACGGGCACCGGCCTAAAATTTTTCCGGGGGGGGGGGGGTTCTAAACGTAAAACTATCAGTGGGGGGCGGGTGCCACGGAATATATTTCAGGAATTTTTTTTTTCGTATGAATAAGTTTATTTTCAAATAATATTAGGAAAAAACTCTCAAATAAAGAGTAATTAAATTGCATGCAAAATGAAACAAAATACAGTAAATTTTAAACTACAAGGATTCCTGGCGAAGAGATCAATTTGTTTAATCAAAAATATATTTAATTTTTATGCATTTAATCTTTAAAATAAATCAAACTCAAACCAAAATTACAAAAAGATTTACTTCCATGGATTATAACAAATGTAGACTTGTCTTTATGCAATTTCCAATGCCTTAGAATAGTTTACAGAAGGAGTAGAGATACTCAAAAATCATCGTGCCTGCAGAGATACCACGTTTTCATTTTATAACGGACGGTACTAATACACGTACAATTATTGATTTACACATTTAAAAAGCAATTAACCAGCGATTGAAGAGACAGGTAGCTAAAACTATGTCCTGTTTAGGGCTGGGTATGGTTTGGAAAAAAATCAGAGATTAAATAAAAAAAGAGTATTTCAACTGAAAGCAATAAAAATATGAAACCTATTTAAGCGGATTATTCTTTATGTGAAGGGGGCTGTCTCCTCCTTAGCTCTTTACTCTTTACTGTGAAGTTTGCCCTTTTCCAAATTTTGTAATAAAATTTTCAATTGGAAAGATAAGATTCTTGAAAGCACTAAAAATACTTTTGTTTAATGAGCAAGGTGTTGAGAAGGGGGCAGTCTCCATTATACAAAGAGTAATTTATATTTGTTTTAAGTTTTAAACTTGCTCTTTACTTTACTTGAAAACCCTTTTCTATTTGTTTAATTACATTTCATGAAACTGTAAAGTTTTATGAATACAGTGCTTTTGTTAACGCAGAAAAAACGATCAATATTTCAATGATCTCTGTTTGAGTTTTGATGGGTAATCAAACAGTTCGTGGTAATGAACTGTAAGTACGAAGCGACCCGGCTCAATAATAACCGAACTATAAAAAACTGAATTTTGATACCAGTTGATATATCAAAGGAATTGGCTTATTATGATGATTCCAAATATATACGCTTCATTAAATTTAGTTTAACCCATCAAAACCTACAAGCCTGAGAAAATTTGTCTAGTTTTTTATACGAAACTTCTTTATATGTCTTGCTTTTTCTTTACCGATTCAATTTTAGACGTGGAGATGCCCGGGGTAAATTTTTGCCAGGATTGAATTTCTCAGAGGATATTTTTGTGGGGAGGGTGGTTTTTCCGTGGAGGTGGAGCCAGGTGTCCTGACGTTATTAAAAAAACGATCGGAAATTAAATAAAAAATCAAGTTTTTTTCAACTGAAAGTAAGGAGCAACATTAAAACTTAAAACGAACAGAAATTATTACATATTGTAGGGGGGTTGCCCCCTCCTCAACACCTGACTGTTATGCTAAAGTTTAAACTTTGTCCCAATTCTTTAAAAACACGTCCTGAAACACAAGGGTCGTTTAATTAGAACAATAAGTAACTTTTTTAAAATGCCGAAAAACTGTAGCCTTAAGAGCAAAGTATTGAGGAGGGGGACAACCCCCATCATATACGTAATAATTTTGGCTCGTTTTAAGTTTTAATGTTGCTCCTTAATTTCAGTTGAAAAAACTTCTTTTTTTTTAATGAAGCTTAGAGAGGAACATTTTTCAGACAATGAACAAAGTATGTCAATTAGAGTAAAAGTGAATATTAAAATGGAAAAAGTAATCAATTAGAAAAATTACACAAAACAATAGCCTACTCACAAAAACTAAGACATAAAGTCCCAGAATTCGGTTCTGTTGAGCAATGCCGAAGCGTTGGACAGATATCAAACAGTTCGTGGTAAAGAATAGTAAATAAGGATCGACCCGGCTCGATGGTAACCGAAAATCTAAAAAAAGGGATTTTGATACCAATAGATACATCAAAAGAATTAGATTTTAATTTTGATTTCAAATATATAACTTTAATCAAGTTTAATCTTAACCATCAAAGTAGTAAGCGCCCAATTCGTTGAAACGGGACAAGGAAACTTACGCCTGAGGCATGGATATGTGTGTATATTCTCAAGTAATTGGGTTACCAGGGATTCTGACGTAGATTTCTAGTTCATGATATACAAGTTTTTTTTTTTAGGTTAAATCCGTGGTCATTCATCTGTAAGTTGATTAGTAGGTTGTTTTTTTTTTTAAACTTGGCTAATAGGTTTTCAAACCTATTACTACGAACGCTACATGCATTCCATTTTTGGAACTAGGAGCGTGATTGTGTGTGATGCTATCAGACTGGTTTCGTTTCATGGGTTCATTAATAGAAGGACTAATGTTTTTTGAAAAGGGTAATTACTTCTTTAGTTTACGAGATTTGTGAATTTTTTTGCGAAAAGATATTTGTGTAAAGGTATTGAGAAAGTTAAGAATGCCTCATGGATAATTAAAGAATGAGAAGCGTGCATCAACAATACAAAGAATAAGCTCAGATACTTAATAGATTTGACGCTTACAAGAGACATTGCTAGAAAGTATTCAATAGCTTAATTGAAAAGTAACGATAGAATGACATTGTGACTTGACCTAGCTTTACCTCGCCGATGTGGTCTGTATAATGCATAAGTAACGTGTGAAAAATATTGTCAATTTAAAAAAGAAAGGGCTGAAAAGTGTTTTGAGGGGGATGGGTTGCATGGAGGGGTGAGTTGCACGAGGGTTCAGTTAAAGGGGAGACAGGTGCACGGGGGGTTTCGGCTATACACGGGTTCAGTTACAAGGGGGATTCAATTGCACGGTGGTTGAGTTAAATGGGAATTGAGTTCAACGAGAGTAGTGCTTTGTCGTGGTTTAGCCGTGAGGTCCCTTACCACAACCCCAAAGGGCCCCGATCCCCCCACCCCCACCCCGAAGGAACCCCCCGGTCCTCAAAGGTTCTCTAGGCCCCCAAAGGGGCCGTGGTTTACCTTGTAACTTTTACATTCTCTTGATTTTCAAAGTTCCGTTTGAAGGACTCTGTTGTTTTACGAGGGTTCAGTTAAAGAGGATACACTTGCACGGGAGTTTCGGTTATACAGGGGTTCAGTTACAAGGGGAATTAAGTTGCACGGGGGTTGAGTTAAATGGGAATTGAGTTCCACGAGAGTAGTGCTTTGTCGTGGTCTAGCCGTGAGGTCCCTTACCACAGCCCAAAAGGGCTCCGATCCCCCCCCCCCCACCCCGACGGAGCCCCCCCGTCCGCAAAGGGTCTCTAGGCTCCCCAAGGAGCCGGGGTTTACCGTGTAACTTTTAAGGAATTTGCATACATCTATTGTCAGACACATGGGAACAAATTCTTTCTTGAATTCGCCTCCTGGATAAATAAAAAAAAGACATTTCATTCTAGGGTTTTCAGACCTAGGTTTTTTAGATTTTCGTGCGTGCTCGACTCCTGAGGTTTAGTATTTGAGAAGTTAACTTTAGTATTTTGTGGTTTTACGTGCCAGAAATCATGAATTAGAATTTTTAATTAGCTGTTTAGGTTTTCAGACATAGTTTTTTAGATGTTCATGGGTGTTTGGTTCCTGGAGGGTTTTATGACTCCTCCTCTCAATGAATTCAGATGGTTTTAGGACTCGTCCCCCTAGCCATAACTCCATTCAACCTTGAGCGAGGATATAAAAGTTTGATGAAGTATTTTTCTACTTAACAACTACATTAATAATTTCCAAGATGATAGGACAGTATGACACAGAATTTATCAGTTACCGAGAGTTCAATGACTCCTCCCCGCAATGACTTCCAAGGGTTTTATGACTCCTCCCCACAATGAATTCAGATGGTTTTAAGACTCATCTCACTAGTCATAACTCCGTTCAACCTTGAGCGAAGGTATAAAAGTTTGATGAAGTATTTCTCTACTTAACAACTACATTAATAGCCTCCAAGATGATAGGACTGTATGACACCGAATTTATCAGTTTGAAAAAATCATCTTGCGGTGTTATATTCGAATTTGCTTTTTTATTAATGTCCATGGATCTCTAAGAAATCGACTGTTATCATTGGTTAGTGAACTATAATCTGTATGAGTAGGATAAGAGCTTGTGGACTACTAAATTACGTTTTATAAACAGACTGGGATTCTATGATAAAGTGATTACACCACTTAATAATGCTGGTCAGGAACTGAGAAATGTCCAGGAGGAAGTCAGTGAAATTTGCAGCTTTTTCGGAGTTGAAGCACTCTACGTAAAGGGCAATGTACCTACAGATACAGTTTTAATTCAAAAGTTTGACCCTAGGATTCCACTTTTCAATCTAGAAGAGTTTAAGTGTCCTAAATTTGAGGGGGGCTATCACCGTCCTCAAGACGAGGTTAGGTTCTTTGCACAGTGGACACCTAAGAACATAACTGACCATGATAAATCCATACGACATGTTAAAAACTATTCCATATCATGGGACCATCGTTTGTGGATGTTTAAGAGTGAACTCTAAGTACTATTTTTATGTAAACATTTGTTGTTGTTTTTTTTTTTTTTCTCAAAAAAAAAATCTGTTAATACATTTAAGCAATAAATATCTTTAAGCTTAACCCGTCCTTGTTCTTTAGAATAGTTCTATTGTAAGCAAGTAACAAACTCCTTCCTGAAGTCACCTCTTGGATACACAATGCAGAAACTTCATTTAAGAAACTATGAAAAAAATTGTAAGTAAGTAAGTAACAAATTCTTTCTTGAAGTCACCTCTTGGATACACAATACAGAAATTTTCATTAAAGAAATAATGAAAAAATTTTAAGTAAGTAGCAAATTCTTTCTTGAATTCACCTGCTGGATAAACAAAGACATTTCGTTCAAGAAATTATGACAAAATTCTAAGTAAGTAACAAACTCTTTATTGTTTACATGACTTAGATACACGATGTAGAAATTTAATTCAAGAAATTATGAAAAAATCGCAAGTAAGTAACTTTTTTTCTCTTTATTACAAGCAATTTTCACTTAGCTAAATGATGTAGAAATTTAATTCAAGAAATTATTAAAAAATTCTAAGTAAGTAACAATTTCTTTCTTGAAGTCAACTCTTGGATACGCAATACGGAAATTTCATTCAAGAAATTAAGAAAATATTTGTAAGTAAGTAACAAACTCTTTATTGATTTCACCTCTTGGATATACAGTACAGATACTTCATTCAAGAAATTATGAAAAAATCGCAAGTAAGTAACTTTTTTTTCTCTTTATCACAAACAATTTTCACTTAGCTACATGATGTAGAAATTTAATTCAAGAAATTATTAAAAAATTCACATTAGTTAACAATTTCTTTATTGAATCCAACTCTTTGATGCACAATTTCATTCAATAAATTATGACAAAATTGTAACTAAGTAGCAAATTATTTCTTGAATTCACATGGTGGATTGGATTTAGAGTACGGATAATTCATTCAAGAAATGATGAAAAAATCGCAAGTATGTAACTTATTTTTTTCTCTTTATCAAAAACAATTTTCACTTAGCTACATGATTTAGAAATTTAATTCAATAAATTATTAAAAAATTCTCAGTAAGTAACAATTTCTTTCTTGAAGTCAACTCTTGGATACACAATTTCATTCAAGAAATTATGAAAAAATTGTAACTCAGTAGCAAGTTCTTTCTTGAATTCACACGTTGGATTAACAAAAATACATTTCGTTCAAGAAATTATGACCAAAATTCTAGGTAAGTAACAAACTCTTTAATGTTTTCACGAGTTAGATATACGATGTAGAAATTAAATTCAAGAAATTATGAAAAAAATTCTCAGTAAGTAACAATTTCTTTCTTGAAGTCAACTCTTGGATACGCAATACGGAAATTTCATTCAAGAAATTATGAAAATATTTGTAAGTAAGTAACAGAATCTTTATTGATTTCATCTCTTGGATATACAGTACAGATACTTCATTCAAGAAATTATGAATAAATCGCAAGTAAGTAACTTTTTTTCTCTTTATCACAAACAATTTTCACTTAGCTACATGATGTAGAAATTTAATTCAAGAAATTATTAAAAAATTCTCAGTAAGTAACAATTTCTTTCTTGAAGTCAACTCTTGGATACACAATTTCATTCAAGAAATTATGAAAAAAAATTGTAAGTAAGTATCAAATTCTTTCTTGAATTCCCATGTTGGATTAACAAAAATACATTTAGTTCAAAAAATTATGACAAAAGTATAATTAATAAACAAACCCTTTAGTTATTACATGAATTAGATTCGCAAGGTAGAAAATTAATTCAAGAAATTGTGAAAAAATCGCAAGTAAGTAACTTTAACACTTTCCTTCTGGAATTCAACTCTTGGATACACAATTTAAGTCAAGAAATTATGAAAAAATTGTAACTAAGTAGCAAATTCATTCTTGAATTCACCTGCTGGATAAACAAAGACATTTCGTTCAAGAAATTATGTCAAAATTCTAAGTAAGTAGCAAACTCTTTACTCTAAAAAATGGATGGATTAACAAACTCTAAGTTTTAGAGTTATAATATTCTTAATGGCTTGTTAGCTCAGTTGGTTAGAGCGCCATGCTAATAACGCGAAGGTCGAGGGTTCGATCCCCTCACGAGCCATAGTTTTGACTTTCGTATGGTAACTCCATAAGTTATTTTAGGGATATATTTTATATCAACCTGCAAAGTCAACATAGCTTTTGTTCATTTTTTAAGGTTAATTTAGACGAGGTTACGTGCGCGCACGTAACCTCGTCTAAATGAAACTTAAAAAATGAAATAAATCTATGTCGACTTTGCATGTTGATATAAAATATATCCCTAAAATAACTTATGGAGTTACCATACGAAGGTCAAAACTATGGCTCTTGAGGGGGTCGAAGCCTCGACCTTCGCGTTATTACCATGACGCTCTAACCAACTGAGCTAACAAGCTATTAAGAATATTAAAACTCTAACACTTAGATTTTGTTAATCTATCCATTTTTTAGAGTAAAGAGTTTGTTACTTACTTAGAATTTTGAAATAATTTCTTGAACGAAATGTCTTTGTTTATCCAGCAGGTGAATTCAAGAAAGAATTTGCTACTTACTTACAATTTTTCATAATTTCTTGAATGAAATTGTGTATCCAAGAGTTGACTTCAAGAAAGAAACTGTTACTTACTGATAATTTTTTAATAATTTTTTTAAATAAATTTCTAAATCATTTAGCTAAGTGAAAATTTTTTGTGATAAAGAGAAAAAAAAAAGTTACAAAATTAAAAATATTTTAATAATTTCTTTAATGAGATTTACGTATTGAATATCCAAGAGTTGACTTCAAGAAAGAAACTGTTACTTACTGAGAATTTTTTAATAATTTCTTGAATTAAATTTCTACATCATATAGCTAAGTGAAAATTGTTTGTGGTAAAGAGAAAAAAAAGTTACTTACTTGCGATTTTTTTATAATTTCTTGAATTAAATTTCTACATCGTGCATCTAAGTCATGTAAACAATAAAGAGTTTGTTACTTACTTAGAATTTTGTCATAATTTCTTGAACGAATTGTATTTTTGTTAATCCAACATGTGAATTCAAGAAAGAATTTGCTACTTAGTTACAATTTTTTCATAATTTCTTGAATAAAATTGTGTATCCAAGAGTTGATTTCAAGAAAGAAATTGTTACTTACTGAGAATTTTTTAATAATTTCTTGAATTAAATTTCTACATCATGTTGCTAAGTGAAAATTTTTTGTGATAAAGAGAAAAAAAAGTTACTTGCTTGCGATTTTTTCATAATTTCTTGAATGAAGTATCTGTACTGTATATCCAAGAGTTGAAATCAATAAAGAGTTTGTTACTTACTTACAAATTATTTTCATAATTTCTTGAATGAAATTTCCGTCTTTCGTATCCAAGAGTTGACTTCAAAAAAGAAATTTTTACTTACTGAGAATTTCTTTCATAATTTCTTGAATTTAATTTCTACATCGTATATCTAACTCGTGAAAACATTAAAGAGTTTGTTACTTACTTAGAATTTTTGTCATAATTTCTTGAATCAAATGTATTTTTGTTAATCCAACCTGTGAATTAAATAAAGAATGTTCTACTTATTTAAATTTTTTTCATAATTTATTGAATGAAATTGTGTATCCAAGAGTTGAATTACATAAATAAATTGTTAATTATAGTTACTTGATATTTTTTCTCATTTTATTTAATTATATTTATACATTGCGAATCTAAGTCATGTAAACACTAAAGAGTTTGTTACTTACTTAGAATTTTGTCATAATTTCTTGAACGAAATGTATTTTGTTAATCCAACATGTGAATTCAAGAAAGAATTTGCTACTTAGTTACAATTTTTTTTCATAATTTCTTGAATGAAATTCTGTATCCAAGAGTTGACTTCAAGTAAGAAATTGTTAATTAGTGAGAATTTTTTAATAATTTATTGAATTATATTTATAACTAATGTATCTAAGTGAAAATTGTTTGTGATAAAGAGAAAAAAAAGTTACTTACTTGCGATTTTTTCATAATTTCTTGAATGAAGTATCTGTACTGTATATCCAAGAGATGAAATGAATAAAGAGTTTGTTACTTACTTACAAATATTTTCATAATTTCTTGGATGAAATTTCCGTATTGCGTATCCAAGAGTTGACTTCAAAAAACAAATTGTTACTTACTGAGAATTTTTTTCATAATATCTTGAATTTAATTTCTAGATCATATATCTAACTCATCAAATCATTAAAGAGTTTGTTAATTACCTAGAATTTTGGTCATTATTTCTTTAACTTAATGTATTTTTGTTAATCAAACGTTCGAATTCAAGAAATAATTTTCTAATTAGTAACAATTTTTTAATAATTTATTGAATAAAATTGTGTATCCAAGAGTTGACTTAAAGAAAGAAATTGTTACTTACTGAGAATTTTTTAATAATTTCTTGAATTAAATTTCTACATCATGTAGCTAAGTGAAAATTGTTTTTGATAAAGAGAAAAAATAAGTTACTTACTTGCAATTTTTTCATAATTTCTTGAATGAAGTATCTGTACTGTATATCCAATCCAACATGTGAATTCAGGAAAGAATTTGCTACTTAGTTACAATTTTTTCATAATTTCTTGAATGAAATTGTGTATCCAAGAGTTGACTTCAAGAAAGAAATTGTTACCTACTGAGAATTTTTTAATAATTTCTTGAATGAAATTTCTACATCATGTAGCTAAGTGAAAATTGTTTGTGATAAAGAGAAAAAAAAAGTTACTTACTTGCGATTTTTTCATAATTTCTTGAATGAAGTATCTGTACTGTATATACAAGAGGTGAAATCAATAGAGAGTTTGTTACTTACTTACAAATATTTTCATAATTTCTTGAATGAAATTTCCGTATTGCGTATCCAAGAGTTGACTTCAAGAAAGAAATTGTTACTTACTGAGAATTTTTTAATAATTTCTTGAATTAAATTTCTACATCATTTAGCTAAGTGAAAATTGTTTGTGATAAAGAGAAAAAAGTTACTTACTTGCGATTTTTTCATAATTTCTTGAATTAAATTTCTACATCGTGTATCTAAGTCATGTAAACAATAAAGAGTTTGTTACTTACTTAGAATTTTGTCATAATTTATTGAACTAAATGTCTTTGTTTATCCAGCAGGTGAATTCAAGAAAGAATTTGCTACTTACTTACATTTTTTTCATAATTTCTTTAATGAAAATTTCTGTATTGTGTATCCAAGAGGTGACTTCAAGAAAGAAATTGTTACTTACTTACTTACAATTTTTTTCATAGTTTCTTAAATGAAGTTTCTGAATTGTGTATCCAAGAGGTGACTTCAGGAAAGAGTTTGTTACATGCTTACAATATAACTATTCTAAATAGCAAGGACGGTTTAAGCTTAAATATATTTATTGCTTAAATGTATTAACAGTTTTTTTTTGGAGAAAGAAAAAAAAAACAACATCAAATGTTTACATAAATTTAGTGCTTAGAGTTCACTTTTAAACATCCACAAACGATGGTCCCATGATGTGGAATAGTATTTATCATGTCGTATGGATTTATCTTGGTAAAGTATGTTCTTAGGTATCCACTGTGCGAAGAACCGAACCTCGTCTTCAGGACGGTGATAGCCCCCCCCCCTCAAATTTAGGACACTTAAACTCTTCTAGATTGAAAAGTGGAATCCTAGGGTCACACTTTTGAATTAAAACTTTATCTGTAGGCACATTGCCCTTTACGTGGAGTGCTTCAACTCCGAAAAAGCTGCAAATTTCACTGACTTCCTCCTGGACATTTCTCAGTTCCTGACCAGTATTATTAAGTGGTTTAATCACTCTATCATAGAATCCCAGTCTGTTTATAAAACGAAATTTAGTACTCCCCAAGCTTTTATCATACTCAAACAGATTATAGTTCACTAACCAATGATAACAGTCGATTTCTTCGAGATCCATAGACATTAATAAAAAAGTACATTCGAATTTAACACCGCAAGATGATTTTTTCAAACTGATAAATTCGGTGTCATACAGTCCTATCATCTTGGACGCTATTAATGTAGTTGTTAAGTAGAGAAATACTTCATCAAACTTTTATACCTTCGCTCAAGGTTAACGGAGTTATGACTAGTGAGATGAGTCTTAAAACCATCTGAATTCATTGTGGGGAGGAGTCATAAAACCCTTGGAAGTCATCGCGGGGAGGAGTCATTGAACTCTCGGTAACTGATAAATTCTGTGTCATACTGTCCTATCATCTTGGAAGTTATTAATGTAGTTGTTAAGTAGAAAAATACTTCATCAAACTTTTATATCCTCGCTCAAGGTTGAATGGAGTTATGGCTAGGGGGACGAGTCCTAAAACCATCTGAATTCCTTGAGAGGAGTAGTCATAAAACCCTCCAGGAACCGAACACCCATGAACATCTAAAAAACTATGTCTGAAAACCTAAATAGCTAATTATAAATTCTAATTTAAGATTTCAGGCACGTAAAACCACAAAATACTAAAGTTAACTTCTCAAATAATAAACCCCAGGAGTCGAGCACGCACGAAAATCTAAAAAAACTAGGTCTGAAAACCTTAGAATGAAATGTCTTTTTTTTATTTATCCAGGAGGCGAATTCAAGAAAGAATTTGTTCCCATGTGTCTGACAATAGATGTATGCAAATTCCTTAAAAGTTACAAGGTAAACCACGGCCCCTTTGGGAGCCTAGAGAACCTTTGAGGACCGGGGGGTTCCTTCGGGGTTGGGGTGGGGGGATCGGAGCCCTTTGGGGCTGTGGTAAGGGACCTCACGGCTAGACCACGACAAAGCACTACTCTCGTGGAACTCAATTCCCATTTAACTCAACCCCCATGCAACTTAATTCCCCTTGTACCTGAACCCCTGTATAACCGAAACTTCCGCGCAAGTGTATCCTCTTTAACTGAACCCACGTAAAACAATAGAGTCCTTCAAACGGAACATTGAAAATCAAGAGAATGTAAAAGTTACAAGGTAAACCACGGCCCCTTTGGGGGCCTAGAGAACCTTTGAGGACGGGGGGGTCCCTTCGGGGTTGGGGTGGGGGGATCGGAGCCCTTTGGGGTTGTGGTAAGGGACCTCACGGCAAAATCACGACAAAGCACTACTCTCGTGGAACTCAATTCCCATTTAACTCAACCCCCGTGCAACTGAATCCCCCTTGTAACTGAACCCCTGTATAACCGAGACCCCCGGGCAACAGTATCCCCTTTAACTGAGCCCCCGTATAAAAACAGCGTCCTTCAAACGGAACTTTGAAAATCAAGAGAATGTAAAAGTTACAAGGTAAACCACGGCCCCTTTCGGGGCCTAGAGAACCTTTGAGGACCGGGGGGTTCCTTCGGGGTTGGGGTGGGGGGATCGGAGCCCTTTGGGGTTGTGGTAAGGGACCTCACTGCTAAACCACGACAAAGCACTACTCTCGTGGAACTCAATTCCCATTTAACTCAACCCCCGTGCAACTGAATCCCCCTTGTAACTGAACCCGTGTATAACCGAACCCCCCCGTGCAACTGTATCCCCTTTAACTGAACCCTCGTGCAACTCACCCCTCCATGCAACCCATCCCCCTCAATTAATCCCCCTTGTAGCAGAACCCCTGTATAAACAACCCCCTCGGGCAACAGTATTCCCTTTAACTGAACCCCCGTACAACACCAGAGTCCTTCAAACGGACCTTTGAAAATTACGAAAATGTAAAAGTTACAAGGTAACCCACGGCCCCTTGGGGGGCCTACATACCGTTTGCGGCCGGGGGGTGGCCTTGGGGGGGGGGGTGGGGGTATCGGAGCCCTTTGGGGTTGTGGTAAGGGACCTCACGGCTAAACCACGACAAAGCACTACTCTCGTGGAACTCAATTCCCATTTAACTCAACCCCCGTGCAACTGAATCCCCCTTGTAACTGAACCCGTGTATAACCGAAACCCCCCGTGCAACTGTATCCCCTTTAACTGAACCCTCGTGCAACTCACCCCTCCATGCAACCCATCCCCCTCAAAACACTTTTCAGCCATTTATTTTTAAATTGACAATATTTTTCAAACGTTACTTATGTATTATACAGACCACATCGGCGAGGTAAAGCTAGGTCAAGTCACCATGTCATTCTATCGTTACTTTTCAATTAAGCTATTGAATACTTTCTAACAATGTCTCTTGTAAGCGTCAAATCTATTAAGTATCTGAGCTTATTCTTTGTATTGTTGATGCAAGCATCTCATTCTTTAATTACCCGTGAGGCATTCTTAACCATCGCAATACCTTTACTTAAATATCTTTTCGCAAAAAAAATTCACAAATCTCATAAACTAAAGAATTAATTACCCTTTTCAAAAAACATTAGTCCTTCTATTAATGAACTCATGAAACGAAATCAGTCTGATAGCATCACACACAATCTCGCTCCTAGTTCAAAAAATGGAATGCATGTAAGGTTCGTAGTAATAGGTTTAAAAACCTATTAGCCAAGTTTAAAAAAAAAAAACCTACTAATCAACTTACAGTTGAATGACCACGGATTTAACCTAAAAAAACAAAAAAACTTGTATATCATGAACTAGAAATCTACGTCAGAATCCCTGGTAACCCAATTACTTGAAAATATACACACATATCCATGCCTCAGGCGTAGGTTTCCTTGTCCCGTTTCAACGAATTGGGCGCTTACTACTCATCAAAAGTTAAGCGCCTGAGAAAATTTGGCTGATTTTTGAAAAAAGGAGGAAAGACCCCCTACAAGTTATAGAACCTTAATAAAAACCAAACCATCATATTCAGCGTATCAGAGAACCCTACCGAAGAGGTTTCAAGCTCCTGTCTACAAAAATGTGGAATTTTCCATTTTTTGCCAGAAGAAAGATCACAGATGCGTGTTTATTTATTTTTTTTTCTTTTTCCCAGGGGTGATCGTATCGACCCAGTGGTCCTAAAATATCGTGGGAGGGCTCATTGGAATGGAAATTAAAAGTTCCAGTGCCCTTTTTTAGTGACAAAAAAAATGGAGGGCAACTAGGCCCCCTTCCACGCTCATTTTTTTCCCAAAGTCACTCGATCAAAATTTTGAGATAGCTATTTTGTTCAACATGGTTGAAAATATTATAACGATGTCTTTTAGGATGACTTAATCCCTCAAAGCCCCCAGGGGGAGGGCTGAAAGTTATGAACTTTACCCAATGTTAACATATAGTATTGGTTATTGGGAAGTATACAGACGTTTTCAGGGGGAATTTTTTCTGGTAGTGGGGTGTGGGGGTGGATCGGGGGTTATATGAGAGGATCTTTTCATGAAGGAAGTTTTCATGGGGGAAGGGACATTGCTATGAAGGGGGCGCCGGATTTCCCATAAAAAAATCACAAATTAAATATAAAAAAACAAGTTTTTCGACTGAAAGTAAGGAGCAACATCAAAACTTAAAACGAACAAAAAAATATTAGCTATATGATTGGGTTCACATTCTAGTGAATGCCTCGCTCTTTAAGCCAAAGATTTTTTGTACTTTCATAAGAGCTATTTATTCTAATTAACGGCCTTTGTGATATATATATATATATATATATATATATATATATATATATATATATATATATATGTATGTATGTATGTATGTATGAGTAGTAGTAGTAGTAGTAGTAGTATGATGTATGAGTATATATATATATATATATATATATATATATATATATATATATATATATATATATATATATATGATATATATATATATATATATATATATATATATATATATATATATATATATATATATATATATATATATATGTATATATATATATATGTATATATATATATATATATATATATATATATATATATATATATATATATATATATATATATATATATATATATATATATATATATATATATATATATATATATATATATATATATATATATATATATATATATATATATATATATATATATATATATATATATATATATATATATATATATATATATATATATATGGGATAAGAAAAAAGGAAAAACATTATAAAGGAAAAACAATTGACATTTTTATGATGGCAAAGGGTTGCAAAAGATAGCGAACAAAAGAATTGACACCCTAAATGTTTGGGATGTCGCCTCCAAGGATACTTCCCTCTTCTTATCAATTTATTTTTTGTAAAATAACAGAGTTATTTGTGTAGATGTTGATAGGAGGAGCTACAAAAAAACCTTTAAAACGCATCTAAAATGTGAAGTTGGTATTTCATCCTTCTTGATTTATGGGGAACCTTTCTGTCCTATGCAGTTATTATGAAAGTAAAGCGTAACATTAAACCTCTCCATGGGCAAAATTTATTCTATATAAGAGGGGCACTGCCACTTCTTCATCCAAACCTCCACATAAGGGTTGCAGAAACATTGGATCGTGCTCAATACATCAGAAATTAAGAGTTGTAATCCTTGTTTTATAGTTCGAAAGTGGGTGGATATCAATACGTCTCGCATGGTAATTTCCGCTGGGGAGGAGGGTATTTTCCAGGCGAGTAATCGCCTAGACCCGTGCTTCCTCTTAGCCATTACTGTGCTCTTTTTGACAAAGTCCATCCAAATTATCAATGTGAATTGGGATTGATCACAACCCTGCTTAAATTCTGATTCAGTACGAAACCAGCACTAGTGCCGTGTTATCTTTACTAACAACTAAACTCATTTCCTACAGCAGCAATGGCATTCCCCTGCATAGAACTAATTACTTTAATTTATTTTTCTGATATCAGACAAATGTATGACTTTCGCTAAATCTCTTGTATCGACTGAATTAAAAATTTAATTATAACTGATAAAACTGATGACTAAGTCACATTCAGTTACGAATCTAAGTATCGAAATCGTTCATTTGGATTGAGTGGGGATCAGTAGTATGACTGTGTAAGCTCAGCCACAGTGAACAAAGTTCAACATGTTAACAAAAAAAAATCTGGAAAAGGTAAACGGGTAGGGTGTACGAAAGCACAAGATAGCTGGCCCCAGCCCCTCCCCCCCCCCCATTGAAATTCCTGGGAGAAGGACCATGAAATGGAGATAAAAACATTCATAGATTAACAGCAACCACTATGATATTTTGACTCGATGAGTTGAGGGGATAGCGGAACCCCTACGGTAAAGGTTATTTATTTTAATTAAATATTCATATAGTTCCTTCATTACCTGTGAAAAAGTATTCCTATTATTTATTTCATGGCAAACATTATATTACAATAATTACTTGTTTATAGAAAAAGAAAAAATCCAAATAGCATCAGAGGCCATCACAGATAATTTACAAACAAAACATAAAATGGATGAAGCTGTGACGATAAAAGCAACGAGTGACTTGGAAACAGAAAGAGTAAGTAATTTTCTAATTAATTACAAAAACTCATGTAAAAAAGTAAATAAAATTTCTGAAAATACTTTTTTCAGAATTAAATCCAGAGCCATATTAGACTTATGATGGCCAGAAATAAAGTCCCACAATAATTCAAACCTAATTCAACCAGAAATTGCTGAAAAAAGTATTTATTCTAATTAACGGCCTTTGTGATAAAGGGGTCATTTTTAAAGAATTGGAACAAAATTCGAACTTTAGATTAAAGAGCAAGGTATTGACAAGGGGGAAAACCCCCTAATATACGTATTAAAAATATATGAATATAGAAGTTCGTTACGTAAGTTAATTTGTAAATTACGTCAGAACCAAATTTAGAGACAGCCATTTAGAAAAAGAAAAGTAAATTTTTTATTCAAATTTTGTTTACTTATTCAATGACGGTGAGCCAAAATAAAAGCTGCATTAACTAAAAAAAGATCAGAAATTAAATAAAAAAAACAAGTTTTTTAAACTGAAAGTAAGGAGCGACATTAAAACTTAAAACGAACAGAAATTATTCCTTATATGCAAGGGGCGGTCCCCTCCACACCGCCTCTCTCTTTACGATAAATTTTTTAATTGTTTAAAAAAAATATAGTCGTGAAAAAGTCAAACTTTAGCTAAACGAGTGCGGCGTTGAGGAGGGGAAAGCCCCTTTCATGTACGGAATTATTTCTGTTCGTTTTAAGTTTTAGTGTCGCTTCTTACTTTCAGTTGAAAAAACTTGTTTTTTTTATTTATTTTTTTAACAATATCGACAGTTTTGAACTTGGTTATCAAACACCAAAATGTTTAATGCCTTTACACTTTATTCCTTACAAAAAGTAATGCATTGTCAAAGCAGTTTGTTCAAAGTAAAACATTAAAACTAAGATTGAGAAAATCAAATAAATTTTTTTAATTCATTATTTTTAATTTTGAATACCGAAAATCAATATATTTGACATTTTTATACTTCATAACTGTAAAAAATTAAATCTTTTTTTCAAAGAGACAACTAGATAAACAGAATCACTCCTGGAAAAATAAATAACTGATATTTATATTTGTTATTATACATGCCCCCCCCTGCCAGTCCCCATGACTGAAGCCCTGTGCAACTAAACTACATTTATCTGAATACCTGTGCAACTGAGCCCTCTTTTGATTAAATCCTCATGTAAATGAACCCACATGCTCAGTTTTTCAGTATTCTACACAAACCGTTAAATCAAGCTACACAAGCCATTCTACATTCAATATTCTAAAAAAACCATTCTCGTCACAAACCATTAAAGGAGATTAATTTCTTTTGTTTTCAGACGAATCATACTTTTCCTGAACGTTAAGTAATAAATATCTGTGTTGCAAGTCTTTGAACTTCTTTGAAATTTATGAACTTAGATAACGAAATTTCATCAGATGTCTGACAATATTGCAGCTAAAGAGAACATAGGAAGGGGACTAGTTGTACGTGGTCCTTAACATGCCCTGAAAGTTTTCGATGAATGTTAAAAAAGAAAGTTAAGATGCCCCTAAACATTTGCTGAACGATGGGATGGCTGCAAGAATAGCTTCACCTAAGGTGAAGCTATTCTAGAATCTTAAGGGGAGTGTCTAGCTAAATCAAAACACATTATGTTCATGTAGCTTGTAAAAAAGGGTACCATCAATATTTAAGGTTTTTACGTCGAAACTTAGAGGATACGATATAAGGTGAAGATATTCTTGAATCTTAAAGGAAGTGTCTAGCTAAATCAACGCACATTAGGTTCATGTAGCTTGTAAAAAAGGTACCAGCAATATTTAAGTTTATTGCGTCGAAACTTATATTATAAGATATGTTCAACACATCAAAAGGGAAAATATGCATGCTACTACCACTTTTACTACTATTATGACAACTACTTCTTCTTCGACAACTACTAAAGTTAAGGGTATTAAGGTATATAGGTATTATAAGGTATATATGAAGTATTATGGTAAGGGTATATAGGTTAAGTGTGCACATTTGGGAATGAAGATCCCAATAGATTGTTATGAAGTACATCTCTTAGAAACAGATTTATTTTAATTAAGAACACTTTTTAGATACCACCAAAAAACATTATTCATAAAAATATTTTTAATTTTTCAAGTTTTGGATAGTATAGAATGAAATTTGTCCTTACTTCTTGTTCATTATGACGAACTATTTGATGTAAGTGTTTTTCTTATATTCCTCTTACTTTTTTTCTAGGAGCAAACCTACCGTATCTCGTTGGAAAAGACGAAATGGTATCGTGCACTGGGAAGTGACGGGCAATTAAAAGCAAGGGATTGGACGTCAGTCATAAAAACGTGCTCAAGGATAACGGTATCTTTTGCATTATATCTTTTAAAAGTGTTCATAAGCGTTAAAGGTATACAACTGCTCGTGGTAGGTGCAATGTAAAGGGATGCTCTGCTTCCTATGGCTAATTGGCTAATCAGAATCTTTGGGGCAACACTTATTTAATCTAACTCAGGGTCATAACCAATTATCGATACTATATAATGTTATAAAAGTTCTAAAAACTGGGATAATGAACATTTGAAAATATGTGATTCAAGTTAGATTAGGTTATTAAAAAACTTAAACTACTCAACTATACTTTAACTCAACAGCCCACTTCTGGTAGCTATTTCGTTCCTGTTGGCGATACAAATTGTGGAGGCCACTAATTCAACAAGCTGGTGATTCGGATCATTAACAGAGGAAGTCAACTGACACAATGATATAACTGAGAACACCTCACTTCTAGGATCTCTAGAAGAATTGGGTAACCTTCATCAACGGTTCTTTTGGTAAAATTCTGACTTGAGGTTTCTTAGAAATTAGGAACCTGATGTCCCTACTTTAGATGCCTTTGCGTACCCATATTAACAAACTACTGCACTGAATTTAGATCCCCAAGAGCACCAACCTGGATACCAAAGACTTGATTTTAGTGAGAATCATTTTCTTTCAGCAAATCTGATCAAATTTGTTTTTTTGTCACCCCAGTGCTAGAAAAAGTTTGTTCGCACGTAAATCAACGGTACAGGCTTATATTTCTACTAGGACGGTGCTAGATGTTGCAAATATTTCCAATTGATCAATTCTGCTTCCTTGACAGTGTTGATGTATATGACCAGCTTGTACTCCCACCTTCAATAAAAGCTTACACAAAAGCACTTCACGAAGCAAATTCAAAAGCGAGAAAAAATTTTGACACTTTTGTGTCACTTGAAATTCAAGCCAAGACTTACGTAATAGCAACTAAACCCCCAAAAAGTAAAAATATGGATCAGATTTTACCAGGTTTTATACAACAACTATCCCGTCTTCCTTTTAGACTTTCTTTGTGATCTGACAAACAATTGAGACTGGCGGGACTTGAGCTAAAGAAAACGAAAAATTTAGTTCTGAATTTCGATGCCACTGGGAGTATTGTCAGAAAGATATCCTATATTATGGCTTTTTACCTGAACAAACTTCGGCAATTAACCAGACTTCAGTTACCCATAATTGTAACTGATTTTTCTTGGGCCACAATTTATTGCCTCCTTTTAGAATGAAACCGATTTTTCTTAGATTAATTTTTAGAAATTTTTTAAAAATTTTTATTTAAGGAAATCACGGCTCCATCATTCATGTCTATCACCAGGATCTTATTATGTGGTGCACACGTAGGTAAATTTACAAGTGCTTTTGTAAGAAGATCTTATAAGAAAAGAGACATTTCCGAGCTTGTTATTTTTACCATTGTCGTATTTTGTAGCAAAATAACCTTAAAAGAGTTAAATACTGGTGGGTTCGTCTTGCATATATTTTGCAAGAAGATTATATAACACTAAAGCTAAAACTGTATTTGAGGGACGTTTCTGAAGTAATACAGAAGAAGGAAGCATTAACCGATGAAACATTTAACGCAGATTTCAGTCAGTACGAGGCTAAACTTGACGAATTGTCTCAAAATGGGCCGAAGAGCCAAAGGAATCCATTTGTTAAATATGCATGTGGTTTAAGGAGAGAAGATTCGAGTGAAGAAATTGACAGCATTATTTCTCCCGTCAACCAAGAGAATAACGAATACAAAAGTGACTATGTCTTCCAAAGAGCTAAACAGCTAATTGTAAATCTGTGTCCATTATTGACAGCTGTGATGATCAATTCCAATGGTGAAGGGCTTATCGGTAAAGACAGATTCACAAACTCTTCAGTTGAAAATTATTTTAAATTATTTCAATTATTTGAAAAGATCCAACATAGAAAAAGGTTTCAAAAATAGCCAAGAACAAGAGCAATGGCACATTTAATCCATTAAATGTGCCAAAATGGATTAAATGTGCCATTGCTCTTGTTCTTGGCTATTTTTGAAACCTTTTTCTATGTTGGATGGAGGGCAGCCCGCTGCCCCCCCCCCTCATTTCCCCGAACACCCCCGATAAAATTTTGGAGATAGCCATTGGTTCAGTGCAATTGAAATGTCCAGTAATTATGTCTTTTGGCATGTCAACCCCCACACACCGAGTTCTCAGGGCAAGGGCTATAATCTATGCTAGTTCCTAGTTAATCACATGTTCGGTTCTTATTTATGGGGGAGTTGTATTAGATTCCGAAGTTACTCTCTTAATTGAATACTGATACTTCGTCTTATTTCAATAGTGTTCAGAGTGCATCTAGTATTCCTTGCCCTCTTTCCCTAACTAAATCCACTGAAAATTACGTACGAGTAGAGCAATAAGACCCCCACGGTTTATAAAGCACAGTTTAAAGCACAGTTTATATAATTAGGCAGTAAGTATACCGCAGATGATTTCTGGCTCTTCATTCTCTGTGCGAACAAACAGCTCCTCCCACTTATCTCTGCACTTATTGGTTATTGTGTATGCTTCAATCAATGAGAAATGGTTACAAAGTACATTAATTGCAACTGCGAAAGCAGAAAAAAACTTGGTGAGCCGGCCAAGTGGTTTGCATGTTTCCCATCTCACAGGTATGACTTCATTTATATACAAATTACGACTTAATCTATTATTTATATACAGTGGACTCAACTGATTGGCCTATGTAGGATTTTGTAAAAAAGGGGGCGGGGGGTTGATGAAAGTTGTGAAAATAAGGAATTTTTATTTTCTTCTAATAACTGGTGGAATAGGTGTGATGGTTTCAGGGGCAGATCCAGGATTTTTTAGGGGGTGGGGTCGCAAATTAGGTTGATCCGATAAACTTACGTTAGGCGCAAGTTTAATTAATGGAACATGTCGTTAATTAGGTACATTACACGACATTCGGGGGGGGGGCACCCCTCAGCCCCCCCTCTGGATCCGCCACTGGATGTTTTATCATTTATATTTTCGTCGTAATATTTAGTTTCTAGGATATTTATTTTCTAGATAAGACTAGTTTCGTTTTCAATCAATGTTTTCGTATGAAATGGGCAGACCTTTCCTGAACTTTAAACATAAACACTTCTGATTGAAAATCTTTGCACTTACCAAACAAAAAGCAGGTTGTCTCCAAATGGGGTGGGAGAATGTCGCGAGGGAAGATATAAAGAAAATAGGAACCTCTTGAGAGGAAGCAAAGAGGGAAGCTATGAATAGAATGGGATGAAAGAAGACAGTGCTTAGAGTTGTTGAGCTCAGGTGGCTTCGTGTAAATGTAAGTTCTTAGTATCAGTAGTAGAGAGCATTTACCTTTGATGATCTTTCTATCGTAAAAGTGCAACCTTACAATATAGTTCTACTGTTCAAATCAGGTATAATGAAAGTCAATTCAACCTAATGCCCATCCTCAGTTTGGAAGGTTTTGAAGATCTTTGAATCTATTTCTTAAATTTAGAAAAACTCCTGATAGCTTATGGCTTAAAATTCTATTGAAATAATAGGAATTGTATTTTAAAAACTAAACCCATAACCCAAGCAAAAAGAGATTCAAATAACAAGATTAAGTTATTAAATATTTTGTAAGCATTGATATAGGTTGCAAGTCCTAGAAACCAGAAAAGGGTTGACAGCAGAGTGACAATTCCTTCGTAGGGCACAGTCTTGGCCCTGGATTTATTTTTGTAAGTTTCATTCGCATAACTCAACAACTTAGCAACATAACCAAAAGCCCTGGGTCTAGAATTTCACCCGTTCAAGTTAAAAGGCTGATACTTATATCCTTCATATTTTATGATTCTATAGCTCCCTGGTTCTGTAGTTCCAGGAGAATTTTTAACCCCATACCCATCCCACATAGAGGATTTCAAACTTTCATTGCCTATTTTACAATCTGTTAGTTACTTTTGTGAGAATAGACCCACTAAATTTTATCATTGAGGACAAGTGGACATACCCTTATGGAAACATTTTTCAGATGTATATTGTATGTAGAAAACTATGAAACCTGCTAAAGACTTATATATTTTTTTCCAATAATTCTATCTAAGACCCCACAATGTTAAATTAAAATCAGAAAATATGAGACAGTGAATTTAAGAACCTCTTTGTGGTTTGTGAAACAGTATTATCACTGCAAGACATTTCAAACTTTGTTTCAGCTATGGGCGACTTTTTCAAACAGTACGTGGTAAGCAACTGTAAGTAAGGAGCGACATGGCTCAATAGTAACCGAAACTCTTAAACAAATGTGGGGGTAGAAGTTGAATCTTGTGCTGGGGGGGGGGGGGGGATTTTCCACATGGAGAATTTTCCATGGTGGGGGGGGGGGTAGTTTCTGGTGGATGAACTTTCCAGGAGGAGTTTCACACTGGGGGAATACGCCAGAATTTTTTTTATATGGATTTCTTTTGTTAATCTTACTTTATCTTTGCCAACTCAATTTTAAAGGTGGAGATATTAAGGGGAATCGTCTGGGGGGAAACTTTTACCGGGTTGGAAATGTCTGGAGTGTCTTTTCACAGGAGGGGATATTTTTCACGGGAAAAATTCTCCGAGGGGGAAATTTCCACGCACTAAATTTTCCCACGGGTATTGTCTGTGGGAGTAGCTTTCTACTAGGGATTGGAGTATTTTTGGGAAAGCTTTTTGCCGGAGGACTGAATTTCCGGCATGATTTTAAAATTAATCTTTTCAAATAAAAGGTTTTCCAATGAATGTGCGATATGACAAAATTTTCACCCGGAACTGTCCGCAGGAATTTTTTTTTGGATGGGGGAGGATTTTTAGTTCTAATGGAACGGACTCGACGAAAATGTCCTGGTGGGGGGGGGGCTATTTTACGTGGGAATAACTTTCCATGGTTGAATTTTCCATGAGAAGGAATTTTCCACGGAAGAAGAGCCTGATTCCCCGACATTATTTAAAAATGATCAGAAATTAAATAAAAAGCAAGATTTTTCAATTTACAGTAAGGAGCAACATAAAAACTTAAAACTATCAGAAATTATTGCGTATATGAGGGGGCTGCCCCTTCTCAATACCTTGCTCTTTAAGCTTAAGTTTGACTTTTTATCCGAATTCTTTAAGAATGAATCCTGAAACACAATGTCAATGTAATTAGAATAATAAGATTTTTGATATGTCATAAAAAAAAAGCTTTAGTGTAAAGACCGATGTATCGAAGAGGTGGGGCCACCTAATTTACACAATAGTTTATTTTCATTTTAAGTTTCGACATTGGAAATCTGTTTTTTTTTTTAATTTCAAGTTAGAAACGAAAAATGTTTTTACCATTTGTGTTTTATGCAAATAATCATAGGCAGCGCCGTAGAGTGTTTTGATTTATTTTTTTCCTTACCCATTCAAAATTCAATCGCAGTTAAATCTTGTTACTCTGAGCTGTAATATTAGCAGTTGTAGTAGTAGTAGTTTGTACAATGCACCCATTGAGATATTACTTACTGCCTAATAAAATGTTAATATTTATACTCGTACCTTTTATGTATACACACAAATTTAATCAAATTCCTCATCAGGTGGTATTGAGTCGTGTTTATCTATGAGACTTTTTAGATATAGTCTCAAAAAGGAAATTTGTTACGAAAAACTCACTATATTAGATTACTAGTCCACATTAAACGCTTACACAACGTGACAGCTGGGTTGTTTAATCATCAGAGAGATGTCTCTGAATAATTTTTAAAATAATTTTTGATGATATAACGCGTTAATAGATTAATCCAGAGTCAAATATATTATTTTTTAAAGATCTTTAGGTTGGCCCTATACTCACAACGATCCATCGACTTGTTATATCTAATTTGTGGGTTAAATTGCGATCGTTGACTAAAGAGTCTCGACAAGATTAACTGACGCTACTTTTCTCTAAAAACTTTTCTCTCAACACTTTCTCAAATTTTTACTTTAATATCCTCAGCCTTGGTAACACCTGCGATAGAAATGGTAGTTTTAGTGGTAGCAAGAGTAGTAGTAGGAAGCAAATTTTCTCTTTTTGGTCACTTGATTTTCTCCTTTAAGCAATTCTTGACAGTTGCAATTTAATAACCTAATCTGTACCCGAGATGCCCCCTTTCACCAATCTTCATGCATATAGAGTCATTTGGTTTATTTCAAATTTACCTTATATATTATCTCACTTTTTCACTTTTGTACCCTTAGTATTATGAGTATTAGCATCATAGCGGTAGTAGTAGGAGCAGTAGTAGCATTTGTAGTATGGACGTGTAGCCTTTCAACCAGTTAAACAACCCCTCATTATGCCCTGGAAGTTTCAGCTCAATGCATTAAGCCATTACAAAAATATTGATGATACACACTTTTGACAATCTGTATGCACTTAGTACATTATCACTTTCCCCGTAAACTTCCCTCAAATATCACTTCCATACACTCATTCTTGGTAATACTCGTTACAGAGGCAGTGATTGCAGTAATAGCAGTTCTAGTAATAGTATAAGCAGTAGTATTGAGCAAATATTGCGTTTCTGGTCAATTGTTCATCCCTTGAAAGTTTTAAACTAACACGCTCAGTCATTCTTGAGGTCCTCCCTTTTGACAACCCATGTGTAAATATCGTGTTTTGAATTCTTCAACACTCTTCTCAACAGTCAACACTCTTCTCAAAAGGTTCACCTGAATTTTCTTCATCTTTTCGGACACTAGTGGCCAAACATGCTGGATTTCTTCAGTATCAAAGCTTATATATAAACAATAATTGTTGCATAATTTCAAGTCCTTGTCCTGACGACTAGGGTGTTTGGATATACTGAAAAAACGGTTATCTTAAAATTTCGATTGAATGTATTTGGGCAATTGATAGGCACGGGAGGAAGGGGGGTGGTTGCCTTCCAATCATTTTGATTCTTAAAAGAGAGCTCGAACTCTCAATTTTTAATTGAATGGGCCTCCTCCAAAGCTTGGATGACCAATCCCTGCTTAAAAGCCTCCAACATATTAACAATGGGTAACTCTGATAGCTTAAACTTTTGACCTGGAGGCTGCGGGGGATTTTGTCTACACAGGAGGCACACTTTTTGACCTTTGGACTATTTTGAACAAAATGGCTGTATCGAAATTTTGTTCGAATGCGTTTAGGGAAAAGACGGTATAGGGGAGGGAGGCTAGTTTTCCTCCCATCACTTTTGACTCTTTAAAAGGACACTTTAACTTCGGATTTCCAATCAAATGAGCTCCCTAAGTTTGCACATCTATCCATTCCATTAAAATTATACATGTTAACAATGGGCAAAAAGTAAAACTTATAACCTTTGGCCTAAGGCTAGGGGAAATTATCAAACCCGGAACGACAGCTACTTGACGTTTGGACTGTGTTGAATCAAAGGGTAATCTTAAAATTTTTGATTGGAAGCATTTGAGGGAGCATTTAGCTTAAACCATTGCCCTAGAGGCTGCACGGGGTTTTGTTAACACAGGAGGCAAAGTTTTTTTTTACCTTTTAACCATTTTGAACAAAATGGCTATCTCAAAATTTTGATCGGATACATTTAGGAAAACGGGGTCGTAGGGGAGGGAGGCTAGTTTTCCTCCAAAAACTTTTGACTCTTTAAAACACAGTATATATAATAGTACTATAGCAGTATGATCTTTCCCTTTCTCACCCATTATAAAAACCCGGACCGAGGTGCGATTGCTCCAGGGAATGTATAAACCGATATAAACATAAGCGACATTAGATCTTTTCACGGGTAGAAAGGTCAGATCTTTCTTGAACGCGAAACTTGGCTTCAACGTTGGAACACTAATTTTGAAGAAACTAATTTGAAATTAATTTATTCCAATACATACATGAAAATCGGTAATTAATAGTGCAATGTTATTATTAGATGTTTTTAGGAATTAAAAATAGGTTTCGAAGTCGCAAGTTGGTTTCAAAGGCATTTTGAGAAAGTTTCTGCCAAAATACGTGTTCCAGGGTAATTGGACCGCTGATGGGCTGTTTGTACGCGCCGATATATATATATATATATATATATATATATATATATATATATATATATATATATATATATATATATATATATATATATATATATATATATATATATATATATTTATATATATATATATATATATATATATATATATATATATATATATATATATATATATATATATATATATATATATATATATATATATATATATATATATATATATATATATATATATATATATATATATATCTTTACGCTAAAGTTTGACTCTGTCTCACAACTTTATTTTTTTAAACAATAAAAAACTTTAGCGTAAAGAGCAAGGCGTTGAGGAGGGGACACCCCCTTTCATATACGGAATAATTTCTGTTCGTTTTAAGTTTTAATGTCGCTCCTTACTTTCAGTTTAAAAAACTTGTTTTTTTTTATTTAATTACATAAATGAATGTCATAGAAATCTACATTTGAATTCACTGAAGCTCAGGAACAAGAAACATAACCTACTGGCCACTTTTGGTTATTCAAAATCAGCAATATGTCATAGTTTTTTCCTGTATACAATATACATTAAAAGTTTTATCAATTGAAAGTAAGGATCAGCATTCAAACTCCAAACGAAAAGAATCTATTCCGTATATAAGGGGGTTATCCCTCAAATACATCTTTGAATCTTTCAAAAAAACGTATTATATCTGATCGTTTTCAAATAGCGCCGGCTAATCTGCTTTTTTCCTTCATGGAAAATTGCCACAACGAAAATTACTCCATTAAAAGTTCTCCTGCGTAAAATCATCTTCCCCGAAAACAAATCAGTCCCTGCTTAAAGTTCCACCCAGAAATTTGATTGTTGACAATTTCACTTAGAAAAATCTCTTTAGCCCTCTTTCATTTGAAAAAAGACTTGTATTTCATATGATTTTTAATCCTTTTTCAAGTCATGCCGGAATAACCCTTCTGTTGGAATTTTTCTTGGAAATTCTATCTTCCCATTAGAAGGCTTCTCCAGCAAAAAATTACCCCATGAAGAAATTTCCTATTTCAGAAAATTACTCCAACAGAGAACACATCCATGGAGAACATCTCCCGTGGGACATCCCTAACCTGCCACGACAAAAACCTCGAGGCAATTTCAACACTTTTTAAAATTTCCACTGGAAAGTTTCCACTAGTAAATCTACATGCAAAAATTGAGTGGGCGAAGAAAAACTAAGAAAATTTTCGTATAGGAGGTCTAGAAAAGTCTTCTTTGTAGATTTCTTGATTTAAAGTTCATCCCTGGAAACTTCCCCTGCCCATGGAAAATTCTCGCATTGGAAAATTCCCCCTTCCCAAAAAATGTCTTTACTTCCAAAAAAAAATATTGTGTGTAAACAACAGACAAAATTCATAACTTATATCCCCCAGGTACTGTGAGGGTCCTTTTAGTTTCCACTGAACATATCTAAATGTAAAATGGTAGCAGAAGATTAAGTAGGACATATTTTGAATAGTTGTTCTGGCAAATTCTCCCATATAAATTGTTCCTTGTAAGTTCATCCCTAGAAACTTCCCTTCCCTAGGAGAATTATGTTCGTTTAAAATTCCCCCTTCCAAAAAAATGTCTCTTTACTTCCAAATAACCAATACTACGCAAACAACAAGCAAATTTTATAGCTTACAGCCCTCCCCCAGGTACTCCGGGGTCATACCATCTCCAAAAGCATAGTTATTTAGTTTTTCAGCTATGTTGAACAAATTGGATATCTCAAAATTTTAATCAGATGACTTTACGGAAAGACGGGCGTGGGAAGGGGGCTAGTTGCCATCCAATATTTTTGGTCGCTTTAGATCAACACTAGAACTTTTGATTTTATGTTCGAACGACCCCTCTTCTGTTATTCTTGAACCATTAGCTATATAAGATCACCCTGGTAAAAAAAGATAAAATAAACACATCCGTGATCTTTCTTCTGGTAAAAATAAAAATTCAAAATTCTGTCAGATGGAAGCTTAAAGCCTATACAAAAGAGTTCCATTATATTTTAAATCTGATGGTGTGCTTTTCATTTAGATTCCTTGCCTTTTTTAGGTTCTTTCTCTTTTCTTAATTCACACATTTTCTTAGCTTAGATTTTTATGGACACATTAAACTTAATGAATTCTATATGTTTGGAATCAGCATAAAAAGCCAAATCTTTTGATGTGTATATTGTTATCATACTCTCATTTTTTTAGAGTTTCGATTACTATTGGGTTAGGTTGCTCCTTCCCTACCGGTCGTTACCACGAACTGTTTGATTAGCTGACCAGCCTTGGAAAAAAAAACTCCAAAAAGCGACGCTGGTGACGGAAATGGACATTAATTCAGAACCCCTCTCGTATACATTTCTGGGAACCATATTACAAGACTTCCACCACTTGAATGGATTTGTTTTTCATGGAACTAAGGACTCCCATCTGAACATTTGAATATCTTATATAGATTCGGCTTCTGGCGAAGCATGTATTGCCTTGACTGTTTCAGCAGATACACTGCACAAACTGGCTTGATTCTGTCGTTGCTGAATCACAGGAACTGTCACGGTACTTGGATCTTTTGATGCAGATTCAGTTGCCAGTAAGGCCAAATCCATATTTCCTTTTATTTTAATTTCAACTTTGAGAAAATAAAATGGTAAACATTTCACTATTCATATTATTGGCTTACGAATAAAGTGAACATACCACTGGATGCCCTTTTTCATGCTCTTTTTAAATATAAAAATCACTTTTGCCGCAAATGAATGTTATCCCCTATATATACCAATTCAAGGTATATATATTTGCACATTAGGGGTGGAGGTAAGGTTTATTCCTAATGCAAGAGAAAGGTCCGTTTAAACTCAACCCCCCCCCCTCCCGCTGCGCAAATGCATACCTTGAACTGGTAGATATAGGACGGGGGGTAAAATTCATTGGCGGCAAAAGTGATTATAATATTTGGAAAGAGCATAAAAAAGTATTGAGTGGCATGTTCACTTTATTCGTAAATAAATAATATGAACAGCGAGATACTTACCGATACTTACCGATACAAGAGGGTATGCGACAGTTGTGACGGAAGTTATCTTAGCATGAGATAAGATATTTATTTCAAAAATTACTATCACAAGTCCAGAAGGGCCGAATTTGCATTTCGGAGTCATATAACAAAATCATAAAAATTGCACAACAACTAAAAAACTGGCTAAACAATACCAAAAACAACAATATCATAAAGGTAAAGCCATTCATCAGTCTAAAAAAGTGCCGAATATAAGATAGTTAAAAGTGCAAAAACTAAAAATAACCAAAAAAAAGATAGAGATAAAAAAAGTGTTAAAAGCGTGTAAAAGAGGACATATAAGCATGGGGAAAGGAACAAAAGAACCAAACGGACACAAACTTGGGTATCACCAGTACCAAAAAAATTAGTGGTTTATTTGATCAGTAATTAAGGGGACCAAAGTTTTTTCATGCATGAAGGCTAAGCAACGGATGGGGGACAATATAGGGACGGGTTCAGAAACAGGACGTGGCAGGCTGTGTCTGGATGGGGAGTGTCTTATGGGGAAAATGTTTTCCGTGCGAGGGTTTATTATTGCATTTTTTGCAAAACGGAGGCACAGCGTTTCTCTCCTGTCTTGAAGAGTTCCCAGCTTTGTCTTTTTTAGAAAGAGTGAAACTGGCACCAAAGCTTCTATCAAAATTAGTCTTAGGGCACTTTTTTGAATAGGTTAATTTTTTTCTAATTTATCACGGGAGATTCCAGGGTGCCATATTCGACAACTATATTCAAGTTGCATGCAGACAAAGGAAGTATAGATCCTTAGAGAATGGGATGAGGGGACGTTAAATTTATTCAAGAGCTTAAGGAGAGACATAGACACATTAGCTCTATGGATAATATCTTTCATGTGTATAGCTCACTTTAAATTAGAAGAAACGATAACCCCATGTAATTTAAAGGAAAACACAGAAATATCTGGGGTGATAGGGTCAAGGAAAGCGGGAGTAGATTTCAAGAAATTTTACGTCATTATATTTGATTTAGTGGAATTTACATTTATCTTTTGGTTCTTATATTTATCCTAGATGTGACTTAGGATTTCATGGGGGTTATTTTGATCACTTCTTTGACATACTCCAAGGATTGACAAGTCCTTTACGTATTTCCACCTTTGGGGGAAATCCTTACCAATATCGTTAATCATGACTAGAAATAAAAGTTATTTCTTGTGGAATTTTTTCCCAATAAGGTTCCTTGTGGAATTCCACAATACAAAGGGAGGGCGTTAGAGAAAATGTTTTGTATTTTACAACTTGCGATTTATTTGAAAGAAACGATACAACAATATATTACAGCAAAAGAGCAAAAATCTTTGCAGAAGTAAGTGAGATCTTAGAGCAAAGGAACTGCCTCTAAAATTTAGTATTTTCCAATTACGATTGTGCTTCTCAACAAAATCTAGTGTTTTTCATACCAACTATCTGCTCAGGGTTGCCACCAAAGTTACGTTTGTACCATTTTTGGAACATTTTAAATAAAATGGTACGCTTTACATTACAATCCTAAAAACATTACATTTTTGTTACGTTTTTGAATTTATCTTGCAACTATGTTACGATTTTGAATATTGTGTAAGTTTCACATTTTCTGAGTAATCGATTTTTTCCCCCGTGAAAAAAGCCGCTGTTCCCATTTTAATTACACTGACATGATTATCGATATTCTTTCACATCCCAGTCATTTAATCTTATTACACAATCCCTCAGTTATTAGGATGAGAAAATACCCACTTTGCTTTCTCGCATAGTAAGTGAAGCTAATATTCTCTCTCATGAGCATAAGATTATTATTATCATATGCTTAGTGACATGGAACAATAGTCAGTTAGTCACCTCCACAGCTTTCATTTTCATCAGTGTTGCGTTTGAATCTTGTTCCGTCATCAGTCATACTGAAATTATATGAAATTCTATCAATGTGATATAGATGATATGGTACTTGTCAATTAGCTGGTATACACGCAAAAGGTTAAGTTTCATTGATGCTTATTAAATAAAACAAAAAATAATTAAATTATAATAGTTTAGAAGAAATTTTGGGCTACATATTTTGTACATTAGGTGGGTGGGGGGTAGAACTTAGTATATTAAATACGTACCCACGCCTCGGCACTTTTTCACCTACCCTCCCCCTTAAAAAAAAAATAAATAGTAGTTTAAATATTGTAAACGCAATGACAAACAACATTTTGTGATCCAATTCTCTATTGACTGATACCCGTTTGACTAATTTCCCTTAGATCCTATATCTTGCATGTGTACCAGCTAAATGACAACTACCGATGATATATATATTGTTCTTTGCGTAAGCAGTAACAGCCTCACCCTCCATTCTGATTGGTTGGACACAATTTCAGGTTATATACAAAACTTTTTCTTTTTATATGGGATTATGAACAGCTGATAATTGACAAAATATATGATACTGTAAAAATGAGCCATTTTTTGGTTATATCTAAGCATTGAGGAGGGAGTGGGTTAGTTGAGATGGAATTTTCAATTTTATGCTAGACTTTGTCGAAATATCATTGTCACTTTTTTATATTATACCCCCTCCCCATCTGAGGTCCCATATATAACTACATAGATACATTTCATCGTTGTGTCGAATCTCGTGATGACATTCCTTCTTGTTATATTCTTTCGTGTTCTTTCATATTGTAAAATATGAATCTTATTGGTTAATTTTTTTTTTAATATATTCCTAGGGGCTATATCCCGGACCATCAGGTGGGTGGGTGTATTTTAAGAAAAGGGGCCATTATATTTGAAAATACTATAAAATAAAGAATTTAATGGTACTGCTTGTGTTTTTTGCATGGTTTCTTCGGGAAACGACAATCACTTAATTCGTTGCTTTAGATTAAGGCAACTAGACTAATGCACATTTTATGAAGGAGATAGAAAGTCTTGAATCTTTATAGAGTAAGCTTACAATTTAATCAAAAACTGATTCATAGGGACCTAGACTGGGGCCCCAACCCCCTGAAAATGTAATTTTTTTTCAAATTTCTCGGCATTTCTATATTAAATTCTATGTTTTTTATTATCCCCTCTAATTTTTTAATTAAATGATTTCCAGTTCGTTTTTATTAGCTCACTGATCGTTTTGTTCCATCTTCGATTTAGTTCTTTGTTACAGATTTCTTTTTTAAAACTATTCTTCAATCCCTTTGGAATGTTCAGTTACTTCCCACTTTTATCAGTATAGCACAGTTGTAATAAAACTTCCCGAGGCTGTTCTAACTTAATTTGTTATCTTAAATGAGACATTATATTCTTTTTTAATCGGAAAGTCATATCATAGAAATCAAGTTTTTTCCAGAATATATAAATATAAGCAAAAGTTTTGATTTATTTTTTGAATAATCTGATCTTTTTTATATATTACCCTCAGCTCCTAAGCTTTTTAATTTTATACATTTAAAACCTAGATAAATTTGGTCCTTATGTTATGTAAAACCCAATGCTTTTTGTGCCCCTCATGATCATTCATATTCATATTTTCTTGAGAAAAAAAATAATTCTCTACTTTTTAGTTCATTCTGAAAATGAGTTTATTTTTTATTGTTTGACCTCGTCTCCTAAAAATTCTTTGTACGTGCCTGGACTTTTGAGACCCATCAAAACAGCTCTAGGATAACATTCCTGGGGTTGAATTGTGTGAACTATCCTTTTATTTCTTGCTTTCTTTTGGTTGGGAGTTACGATTCAAATTACAAACGGAAAAAGACATTTTATGAAAAAATTAATTTAAAAAAACAAAGTTTTTCCGAGGAAAGTAAAGAGCGAAGTTGAAAGTTAAAACGGACAAAAATTTTACTTTACAGCCCATTTAATATATATTACTATAACTTGTACAAATAAACTTACTAATCATGTTTCCCTATGCTTTTAGGATTATACAAAACTAGCTCTGTACTGAAAACACAAATGTCAAGAATAAAAAGCAGGACTATTGATTTAAGAGTAAAAATTCAGTATGTAGCCTGACAACACTAAACAAATCTACATAGCTTTTCATAGTCTTACTCCAGTTGTGACACTAGTAACTTTCAGTATACAATTAAAATTATCTTAAAATATAAACGTTAAACTAAATATTTTTTATAACTGAAAAGTAAACAGCATTCAGAAATGTTGGAATGATTTATTAAGACTAATGTTTCTCTTACCATCTAAAATACAAGGGCTGTGTAATAAAAAGAATAAAGTTTCGAGAGACTCTATTTAATATCAGTTGAAACGTAAATCAATTAAGAGATACTATGAGTTTTAAACTTTCGATTGTTGCACTATACCCAAGTGACTGTCAAGATCAGATCCGAAGTCCTGATATCTTAGATATTCTTAATGCCCACAATATTGTTTCAATTAAGACATGTTTGCAAACTCTTCATGACATTTACTATTAAGAACCAACACCAGAGACATTTATTGAATTTATGACGTTTGCGTACGTGATAATAATTTAAGTGTAAAACAATAAAAAAGAAATTCCTAAGTTAATAGCTGCTTTATCTTAAAAGGAGTCCATCCCAAACGGGGTAGATAATATTTTCATTGAATAAGAAGTGTCTTTATTTGGTTTGTTTTTACTGTACCAAAACTCCGGTAATCTTTTGTGTTTTTAGTAAATACCTAGTTTTGTATATAATCCTAAAAACATAGGGAAACATAATAGCAGTTGCAAAATTTTATAGCGGCTGAAAAATTATTTTTAACATAATTTTCAATTATCATCGATCCAGGGGAGACATGAAAACTCTAAAAATAATAAAAAAAATTTTTAAAGCTAAGAAAACATTTGGTTTGAAACGTAACGTTCATTATTCAAACGTCAAACCTAGCTAGATGTTTTTCAGGAGTGTTTGTTCATTGAAGAATACAAGGTCGGTTTTACTTTGCCTGAAAAAGCCATTCTGAAAACAGAGCTTTATAAATGACTTATTGACTAGCAAAACTTAGAAGGCTAGTCTAACAAAAGAAAGCTGTTGAAAGGCTAATTTAAAAGCTTATGTCTTTAATTAATCGAACATTCCCACAAAGTACACTTTCGGTTGTTTCTCCAACTTTTTTAAACGAAACAAGTACCTTTTCCAGTGAAATGATTAAAAAAAGGTGATTTCACAATCTAGGCAGAAGTAAAACTAAGGGGGCAAGGACGTAATAGGTTTAAAATCTGCCTTCCCAGAATAATCATTAAAAAATCAGTGCATCGCGATTACAAAAATAGTGGATTATCTGAGAAACAAGCATAAAAAGGGACAAACAATGATTGAAAAAAAAAATACAAGCTTTAATCGATCACTGGATAATCTGATTTGAAGTCGAGCACTCTACTGACTGAACCATGCCTCTAATAATCTAGTGTAATATATTTGTTTGTAGGATTTTAATTGTGTTGCCTAGTAAGGGAGACTGGAGGAGAAATTGCAGGATAGTGTTCTTGCAAACCTCTTGTTAAGGCTTTTGGACCATAATTATTGCAATGACACTGTTTGATTCTTCTAAGATTTTGCACTAGGGAAGTGGAATCGAAAGTGTTGTTTTCAGGGCTATTTCCACCGTAAGAATGGTGAAATAGATAATAAGCACCTAGATATGAGCAAAAGTTATCAAATGAGCCATTAAAAATCACTCTAAAAAGTTTTATTAGCCCACTCGCCCTAGCTTTTTCGCTTGAGACATGGCTTAAAAAGGGCCGTTTTTTAGTGATATTTGAAAAGCAAATGGCAAAATTTATAAGGAAACCGTAACTATGAGGAATGTTTTTTATTTGAGTTATCAAAAATACATCGCAGATATTCTTGTAGCCCGTTAGCCTCACCCCTTGAGAAACGGCGTGTCTTTTGTCGTGCCATATGGGACTTGCAACCAGGGGCGGATCCAGGATTATTTTTTTTGGGGGGGGGGGGGCATAATAGGTTGATCCGGTAAAAAATATTTAGGGGGGGAGCAAAATAGGTAGATCCGATAAGCTTAAGTCAGGAGCAAATTTAATTAACGAAAATTTGGGCTCATCAAGTATTTACAATACTTCAGACTACACTAAGGAGGGGGGCGCCTCCCTCGCCCCCCCCTGGATCCACCACTGCTTGCACACGTTGAAATTTATATAAACCAAGTAATATGAGAAATAGCTTTTGAATGAGCTCTTAAGCATCTCTCCATGTTGTTCTAGTAACCCGCTAGGCCTGTAATAAAAAAGAAAAAACGACCGTTTTAACATTTTTTAACTTTCAGTTACTATGCACTGTGGTTCACTCATTACTATGTTGCAGCTAATGCTTCAACTATGACGAAGAAGTACAATACAAATTCAGCTCAGACACTAGTTAGCATTAAAGTCTGTGAAATCTAATAGATGGTAGAATTTTAAAAAATCTAGTAAATATAATCAATAGCTTATAATTGAGCCATTAAACATCTATCAACGATGGTGTTGTAGCCTTTTAAGGTTTCAGTGGCTTACTGATGAGCAGACGATTTATGAAACCTACTAAGGGGGCTGGGAGGGGAGTGTACGGGTGGGATTATCGTGAAGCTCCAGTTAAGGGTTCTGGAATATAATTATTACAATGATACTTGTTATGTACTTCTTTGTTTTACCACAAGAGTTGGCACAAATTTTTTTTTTCAGTGATATATTGATAGGAATGTAAAGTTGAAAAAAAAAACATATATAAAATCAAAAGATTTTAAATTAATCATTAAGAATCACTTTTATAACTTCTTCTAGCCTGATAGCCCCAGCTTTTCCACTTGAGACACGACACCAAAAGTGTCGTTTTTAGTGCTATTTGGAACTTGATGAAGAAGGAATTTATATGAAAGAAGTAGATATTTGCAAAATATTTTATATGAGCTAGAAAAAATCTTTCAGGGATGTTCTGATAGCCTGCTAGTGCAGCCCCTTGAGAAATAGCACAAAAAGTGCCATTTTACTGTTATATGGCACTTGTAGAAGACAGAATTTATAAAAAGCACGTAGATATAAGAAATTGCGTTTGAATGAGCCATTAGAATCTCTTTATGATGTTCTTTTAGCCCGCTAGGCATTTTGAAAAAGAAAGAAAGAAAAAAAAACGGGAGACAGATCAGTGCAACTGATGCAAAAAAGGGATTTTCCTTGTTTTTCAGGGAGGGGGACTTTAACTTCCCTGTACAAGGTTTTTGACCGTGTTGATATAAATAGTAAACTTTTCATTTTGATCTAACGCCATTTTCAAGGGGTCTGAGGCTTTGTTTTTTAATAACCGTAAATCTCTTGTTTTGATAAACTTTTACTTTAAAGAAAAAAAAAAATAATAGTTAAAATGAATGAATCAGTGTCCGATGGAATTTTTTTTTCACCAGGCAGTTTTTTTCAAAACGCGTTTTTTTACTTTTGGCTACTATGGGCTGTGCATTGTTCTTTACTAGTTTGCAGCTGCCGCTGCAACCATGAGACCTGGCTTTGAACGGACACGCAACTTGAGACTAGAAAATGGCTGAAAAAAGAAACAACAATGTATACCGATACTGATGTTAACAATACGATGCAATCAATACCAATACGCCGGATACCGATACGCGCGATATCGATACACCTGATACCACATACAGCCCTTCCCCAGGGAATTTGGAGAGCCATATCCTCATTAAAACCATATATATTAGACTTTTGAACTACGTTAAACAAAATGGCTATCTCAAAATTTTTACAGAACTAGTTTGGAGGGATGGGGTTTGTAGGGAGAGGGGCTATTTGCCCCCCAATCTTTAAGGTTACTTAAAAAGGGAACTTGCAAATTCCATTTTCTTTCGAATGAGCTATTACACACCTTTCTATGATGCTCTGGCCCACCGCTAGCCCTGCTAGAAACAATGGGAGACAGATCAGTGTTACCCATGCGAAAAAGACATTTTTCTTCTGTTTCAAGGTGGAAGACTGTATTTATCCAATAAAAGGTTTTGGACCTTGCTGATTCTAGGGGTGCACTCTTTGCTTCGATTTATATCATTTTTAAAGGGGTTTCAGGCTCTTTTTCGAGATCACTATGAACTTCTTTTTGCCATAAACTTTTACTTCTAAGACTGACAGCAACAATAGTTATCATTCCTGATTAAATGTTAGTTGGCAATTTTTCTCACCAGACGGTGTTTTTGAAAACACATTATTCAATTTTTGACTACTATGGGCTGTGGTTCGCTCTTTACTAGGTTGAAGCTGCCGCTGCAACCATGATAACTGCTGTTTTGTAAAAGAATTAAAGACTACGATTAAAATTTTTTCTTAATAAAATAAAAACAAAGGAAAAGCTTTGTCCATCGTATCTTATTTAATCTTTGTATTAGACTAATAAATATTTAGTCTTTAAGCAATAGACGAATAGACGGTACCTCTTTGATATGTAAAAAGTAATGAGACCGATAAGAATTAATTTTGGGGTGCATTTATACATCATAATCTGAAGAGATATTTTTTACTTAAATCCAACGAAAATTAATCATTCTGATATGTTTTTTTTCTGAGACACTAAAGTGTCATGTGCTGATTGATTCGCCTTTTATCTTGTATATATCACTTATCAACTTTTGCTTTAAAACACCAATAATGGCAATTAAAAACAACAAAACAAAATATCCAAAATAGTATCCTGGGGTTATATACAAAAAACGGGGGGGGTCTTTCTTTTATGCAGGTGAACTGAGGGAAGCACTTGCATTTGAATAAATAGGAATGTCCTTAAAGTAAAAAAGCATGAATCGCTATTATTGTATACTTCTTAGGCACCTTTCCAAAGTTGGAGGAAGGATTTTGAATAAGATTACGTAATAACAAATTTTTCAAATTATACAGTCAACAAATATTTCCCTTTTTCCATTACGTACCGCTCTTGATAGTAAAAATAAGGCACCCTACCTTGAAAAGAGATTTTCCTATCAAAAGTTACGAAAAATTTACGTTTTTAGGAGTTTGGATGTTACGAAATGTTTTAGTCTCATGGCAACACTGTAATGATTATTATATTTGTAAAGAGCATAATAAAAGGCATCAAGTAGGGTAAAGTTCTACGAAATCATATTATTGAGTTAGGAATAAAGTAAATACATTATTTGATGCCTTTTTTATGCTGATTATGAATATAATAAATATTTCTATCGGAAATGAATTTCAGCCCCCCTTATATAGGATATCCCTAACCTAACCCTTAATTGGCCGATATAGGGGGGGGGGCGGCGGAAACTCATTTCCGATAGAAATGCTTATTATATTCTTAATCAGCATAAAAAAAGGCATCGAATGGTGTATTAACTTTTGTCCTAACTAAATAATAGCCTATGATTTTTTAGAACTTTACCTCAAGTAGTATATTCACTTTATTTATAACTCAATAATATGATTTGGTGAAAATCTACCCAAATTTTTATTTTTGAATTCAATTAGACAAAAGTAAAATTATTAGTTTCTAAATGTGCTTTTGTTCTGGCATGTATTCTTCTGAAGAGATGCAGTGTTAGCTTTATTTTTAACTGCCTTGATTTTGTTAGTGAAATTATTGTAAAATAAGGAAATTAGTAATACTTTGTTGCTATAATTTTTTAAATTTGGAGACATTTTAATTACTGAGCTACAAATTAGGTAAACAAATGTCTTGATTTTTTTGTCTATATATATATACACTGTCAAATTAGCCATCTGGTGGTATCCCATTTTTTTTGTTCTTTTAAATATATTAGTTTCTTTTCTTAGAAATTCAATTTTGAGCTCTGTCTGGTCCTTGAAAATGAGACATTTTTCTCTATAGACATTATATTTGGCTCTAAGAAAGGGCTAGAAATAAAATTTAGTTACTTTGTAGCATGCAAAATAGGGTCGAAGACCTCTTTCTGGGAACGAACACTTTTCTTTGAAAAACTCAAATAAAGTTCTGAAATTTGGAAAGCCTTCTTTTCCACAGGAGGGGGGGGGGGTGTTTACGGGGGTAGTAAAGGATTGGGACAGCGTGAAGTAAGAAAATGGTTTGACACTGGTGCATGATGCTGACACTGAAAAGAAGTCAAGTTTGGTTAATGCTGATGAAATAAAATAGGATGAATATATAATAGTTTAGAAACAAATTTGGGGTATATATTTGCTCATTCGAGGTTGGGGGGAAAAGTAGATCTTATATTAAAAATGTAACCGGAGATAGGAAGCTTTTCCCCCCTAAACTAAAAAAAAAACAATTTTGTTATAATATTGTAAATAATTCAGAAACCACAGCTGTGCCATTGTTTATATATAGTGGTCTCTTGCAAACAGCCGGTTTGACTGGTCTCCTTGATGCAGTATGTAGTGGTAAGCCTGCATAATGCATCAGTACCAATAGTTCTTTCTAGGTATATAGCCACTAAAAAACTACAGAGGAATAGTGATGTATCTGGAAATTGTTTTAACTAAAAAATATAATCCCAGTATAAAATAAATGTAATGTTTAATTTAAGTGTTTTTTCAAAGTTTTAAGTGTTTTTTTTCAATGACCTTTTTTCCAAATATTAAGTAGCCTACTATTATTAGGTTAATGTAGTTTTTAATTGATGTGTTTTTTTATTTTTGATTATAAATTTTTTTTTTTTTTTTTCATTTATTTTAAGTTTGTTTAATTTTTTCTTTTATTTAAAATTTCTGGATTTAAATTATACTTTTCTATCTATCTAATTATTATAATATAATGAAAAAAAAATATGGCACAGGCCCTCTACGAAAATCTTTTAAATTGAAAAAAATTGTAGGCACTTTCACTGTAGTGTTTGTACAGCTTCTGCTTGAGCAAGTTTAATGAGTTGGTGTTGATGACTTCACACGGGAGCTTGTTCTTGTGTTGCGTTACTCATTTCTTGAATGCCCATTGGCCAATATTCTTTTGGAATCTTGGCTCTTGAAGCTTTATTTTGTGACCACAAAGGTTTGTGTGGCTAACCTTGAGAACATTGATAGCCTCGATGTTTTGTAGGCATTGTAGCAAAGCTTGTATACCTCAATGAGGTCTCCTTGGTACAGTCAATAAGCTAGTGAAGGAACCGTGGGCTTGCAGAGCCTATCTTTGTAAGGTAAGTTCTCAGAGTCAGACAGAACCTTGTTAATTGTCTTTGAACTTCTTCAAGAGCATCAATGTTTTTTGTTGTAAATGGGTGTGTAGTGCAATGACTATTTAAGGATGGCTATACAATAGCTTTGTAGAGAAGGCGAAGAGTCTTATCACTTCGAAAAGAAAATTTGCACCTTAAAACTCTTGCAACAAAATTTGATTTTCCAATAACGCTGTTATATTGGATCTTGAAGTCAAGGATGCTATGATTTGTAAGTCTCCTAGTCTGTGCTCAGATTGGATGTTAAGCGTTACTATCATGAGCTTATGACTTTCTTCCTATATGATTTCAATTAGCCAGATTGAGATCCCTCAATTGAGTTTTTCCTAGCTCTTTTTTAGAGAGTGTGCCTTGTCAGCTGTTTTATTTAATTTGTGAAGCTTAGTGTGATCCGCATACGGTACAGTCTCTTGAGTTCAATCCTTCTACTAGATCATTGATCTACAGGTTAAATAAGAAAGGGCCAAGGACCAAGCCCTGGAGAACACCACTGAGTATCTTCAATTTGAGTGTGCTTGGGACTTTGTCTACTGATACTGTTTGAGACCTTCCAATAAGAAACTGTTTGATCCAATCAACTGTGGTTCCCAGACCAAGGTTGCAGAGTTTGTATAAGAGGTAACAATGAGATACTTTTTCAAAGGCCTTTTTAAGGTCTGTAAATTACATCAACTTGATCACCCTTATCTGCATGCATTTCTCTTCAAGAACCCAAATTGTTTGCTAGTGATTATCTTTCTTTTGTGCAGGTGCTCAAGGATGTGGTCATGCAGGTTAGACTGATTGGGCAGTAATTTAGAGGATCTAGGCAGTTTTCCTATTTGTGCAATGGTATCACTGTTGCCTTTTTTACTAGGGAGTTCATTTGACTATAAAGATTTTTGAAAAGTCATTGATATGGAGTCTGCAATTAGATCCTTGGTTTCTATTAATACTCTGGGGCAAAGTCTGTCTGGACCTGACAATTTGATTATCCTTAGCTAATTGAGTTTCTTCAGTACCACCCGTGGGTCTATCTTGACCCTGAGTGTTTTGTTAGAGTCTTTAGTTTGCATGGTTATTAGTGATGAATGAATAGGCTCCTGAGGGAAGACGGTAGTGAAATATGTGTTGAGTCAATCTGCTTTTTCTGTACATCTTTCAATCAGGATTTCAGTTGTGGGGTCTTTTAAGCTTGGAATATCTGCAATGCATTTAGAATTTATGTGGTTACAAAACATTCTAGGGTTTGTCTTACCAAGCTCTGCAAAGTTTTGTTCTTCCTCGCTATTTGCTTGCCTGGTTTTTTGCCTCACTTTATTTTAGTAGAGTTAGTCTTTTATATTGTTTTGCAACCGAAATGTGTTTTTCCTCAGCCTGAGACATGATAGAGAGAAATTTGGAGTACATTTTGTCACAACTTTTAGTTGGATTGAAGTCTTTCTCAATCCACTGTGCTGGGGTCATTGCTCATTGCAGTGAAGTCTGCTCTGTTTTAATTTTTTATTGGTGTTTTTTTTTTGTCTTTGCTGCCCTTGGACAAGATCTGGAAGCCTACAATACAATGATCAGACTTTCCCACAGGTGCGAGTTGGTTGATATCCTCTATCAATTCTGAATTGATTGTCAGTAGCAGATTGAATATCAGTAGCTTTGGGTTGGCTCTAAAATCAATTGGTTGAGATGAGAGTTAATCACCACTTCTAAGAATTTAGCATTGGGTGATGTTGGATTGTGTCAGTGCATGTGTTGTCTAGACCAGTTGATTTTTGGTAGGCTGAAATTGCCCATGATGACTACATTTGATAAGCTTTTGCTGCAGATTTCAGTAATTTCTGCAAGCAAGTGCAAGCCATTTTCAAGACTGCTATTGGGACTTCTGCAGTAGATTCTAAGTTTGATATTTACTCCATCAGCTGCTGTTATTTTTGGTCAGATACTTTCTTGGGATAGTTTATTTCCTCTGGGACTTAATGGTATAGCTTGGACGCTCTCTTCCATTTTTCTGTTCAATATTTCTCTCTGCGACCTTGTAATTTAGAATCTTTAGCTCTGAGAGTTTAGGCAGGTATCTGCTATTTTTTGGTTTCACCTCAGCTATTCCAACTACATGGGGATCTTCAGCACTTGCAATCTATCTCACTTTGTCCATCTTGTTTAGCAGAGAATCAGAATTAAAATAAAGACATTTAATTCCAGTCAAGGAATTCTCTCTGCTGATTTCTCTGCTCCAAGGCCATGTTTTGAGCCATCCACTATCAATTTAATGGTCCTACAGCTGTGATAAATAAATGCTAATCTGGATATCATTGAATGCTTTACATCCATAATGCATTTATGATGCTGCTCTTGTAGAGCAAAAGACTCTTGTTTTAGCATGTCTGTGACGGCGTTTGTTTTTTGATGATAGGTCTAGAATGTACTTGGAAAGAAAATTCAACATTCAAAGAAGTGTGCAGTTGCTCCTTTGTTTTAGGTTTGGGCATATCATTGATGGCTTGGATTTTCCCAGGGTATGGCTTGATACTATCTTTGCTGATCATATGGCCAAAATAGCAAGCCTTTCCCAGACCAAAATAACACTTTCTTTTATTGAATTTTATGCCAGACTTTCTGGCCTGCTTCAGAACTTCTTCAAGCCATGCTTTTTTCGAATACTTATATATATTAGGAGATCATCAATGCACAACCATTGGGGACCCTTAACTGTATGTTTTAATCTTTGCTGGAACTTGTCTTGTGCTGATATTAATTGGAAAGGATATCTTCCATGGATATCTGCCATAGAATGTCTTCAATGTTGTCCGGTATGAAGCCTTCCCGGACTGTTGAAGTATTCAGTTGCTTGAACATGCATCTAGCTTGGTAAAATGAGCAGCTCCAACCAGATTACTTGTAGCATCATTAAAAGTTGGGATTGGAGATTATAGTTGATTAATTATTTTGTTTAGGTCAACTCGGTTGATTCACAGCCATCCACTTCTATCTTCCTTTTTGACCATGACCATAGCATTAATTCACTCAGTTGGTTGGCTGACTTTCTCAATTATTTCTAGCTTTTCATGGCAGGCAAGCTTGTCCTTGAGCTTGTCTCTCATTGATATGGGCACCTTTCTTGCAGGGTGTACTACAGGGGTGACATCTTCTTTCAAATGAATTTCACAGTCTCCTCCTAGTGAAATTCTGCATCTCAGTATTGAGGATAAGTTTCACCAAATTTAAATCTTTGCTTGTTTTCAGTCCAATAATGGGAGTGGTTCTGGATGCCACTATATGGAATGTCTGGAATTGAATTTGTCCTTGTTGGTAGCAGCACTGCAAATCATAGGTTCCAAGTGAAGGTATCTGGGAACCACAGTAAGTTGTGAGTCTATGTCTGGTTGTCTGTAATACTGCCTTAGGGGATTGCATTTCAAGGTAATGCTTTGGGATTAAGTTTGCTGGGGCACCAGTATCAACATTAAAATCCACCTTTATCTGTCCATTAATGGTTATGGTCCTGGTTGACTGCTTAGAGATATAGGCTAAGTCTGATTCTTCCTTTGAATTAGATCTTGATGGGCATTCTCCACCTGCTTTATACACACTATGCTGATCTTCAATAGCATTCACTGTTCTGCTTTTGCAAACCCTGGCAAAATGGTTGACTTTTATAAATTACAGCGTAATACTTTTATAAATATTAGCGTAAAGAGCAAGGCATTGAGGAGGGGACAGCCGCTTTCATATTAGGAATAATTTCTGTTTGGTTTAAGTTTTGATGTTGCTCCTTGCTTTCAGTTAAAAAAACTTGCTTTTTATATTTAATTTCTGACCGTTTTTAAATTAATAGATGGCTCTCTCGCGAGTTGTTTAATTTGATTTCTGAACGTTTTTATTAGTTAAGATTATAAATAATATGCGAATTAACTTACTTAACGAACTTCTATATATGTAATTTTTTATCATATTTATTAGGGAAGGTTCACCCCCCTAGCCAATACCTTGCAGCTTATGTTAGAAGTTTGAATTTTTTTCTAATAATTTAAGAATGCTCCTTTAATAACACAGGCCCATAATTACAATAAATAATTCTTATGAAAGCACTAAAAAAACTTTATCATATAGAACAAGGTATTGAAGGGGGCGATCTCAATCATATATACAATACTTTCTGAGTGTTTCTAGTTTTGATGATGGGAAGTTTTCAGTTTAAAGCTTGTTTTTTTTTAAATTTCTGATCGTTTTTTTAAATAATACTGGGAAATCCAGTGCCCCTTCATAGCAATGTCCCTTCCCCCATGAAAACTTCCTTAATGGAAAGATCCTCCCACCTAACCCCCAATCCCCCCCCCCACTACCAGAAAAATCCCCCTGAAAACGTCTGCATACTTCCCAATAACCAAAACTATTATAATAATAATAATTATAATATATTGCGAAAACAGGCTTGAACCTCTAACTACAAAAATTTAAATAATTAAGTGCTTTTTCACTATAATGATTGTCAATCTTGCTCTTAAATGCATTGACTGATTCAGAGTTGACAGTGTCTGATGGTAGTGCATTCCACTCAGAGACAATGCAGTTGCTGAATGCCCATCTACCAACATCTCTTCTGAAACTTTCATTGTTATCTTAAACTCATGACATCTTAGGTTATTATTCTTGAATGTTATTATTATGTAAATAGTGGGCAAGGTTCAAAACTTGCAGCCGTTCCCTTGGAGACTGTGGGGTATTAAGTGATCCTCAAAGACATAGTTATTATATTTTTTGACAATGCTGAACAAAATGGTTATCTCAAAAATTTGATCAGATGACTTTGGGAAACAAAATTTGTGTTAGAGGGGGCCTAGTTGCCCTCCATTTTTTGGCCACTTAAACAGGACACGAACTTTTAATTTCCTTTTGAATGAGCCCTCTTGCGATATTCTTGGACTACTGTTTTGTACAATCACCCCTGGGGAAAAAAACCAGAAAAACAAATAAAAGAAAACAAACAAATAATAATCTTTCTTCAGGCCAAGAATACAAAATTCCACATTTTTACAGATAGGAGCTTGAAACCTCTACAGTAGAGTTCTCAGATATGCTGAATCCGAGGGTGGTATTTTTATCAAAGTTCTATGACTTTTATGGGATGTTTCCTTCTTTTTTCGAAAATAAGGCAAATTTTCTCAGGTGGGTAACTTTTGATTGGTAAGACTAAATTTATCAAATTTATATATTTGAAATCACCATAAAAATTTGATTCTTTTGATGTATATCGGTATCAAAATTCCTTTTTTAGAGTTTCAGCTACTATTGAGCTAGGTTGCTCCTTACTTTACAGTTTGTTACCACAAACTGTTTGACCAAGTAAAGTATGCTCCCCTTTTACAAAATCTTTATTGAGACAATGGTTGAATTGCATAACTTATTTATATGTCAATTGTGTCTCATCTGTTTTTTGGGAAATACGGGGCTGTATTGGGGGGAGGGGAGGGGGGTACTAGACTTTTGACACTTGAAATGAGCATTAGAGTTTTTAATGTCCAACCAAATTAGCCCCCTCTAAAGTTTTTACAACAAATGCTTCCTTATGAAATTCCTTGGTAGAAAATAACATAAACAGCTCTACATCCTTGCCAAAATCTACAAACTATAAAGCAGCACCTACAAGGTCTATTGTCTTAGAGATCACCACTAAAAGTACTTTCGTCTTTGTTTATGTTTTAGGAATTGGATTCACAGCCTTTTTGCCCTCTTGAATGTGTTATAAGTTAGCACTGTCTTGCTGTAGGTTCTTAAAAATACCTTTTCAAGCTCCAGTTAGTTTTGGTTCATTTGCATCCATTTTGGAGAATGAGTGAAATTATTTTTGTTGGGAAAATAGCAAATGTTATGAAATTTGATTAAGCAGAAGCGTAAATATATTTACTCTGGGTGATGATCTGACTCGTATTTTTAAAAATATAAACTGTCAGGACTAACTATTATTTAAATAATGTTTTATGTCTTTTGATAAAGAATATGGTCAAGGTATGAACTAACCAACATCTTTCTATACCACAGCTTTTGCTACTATAGAGTATTAAAATATCACTCTTCTGTTGAAATCTATTTTTAAGTCTTTAAAAAGTTTGTGTGCTGTAATTTTGATATAATGGAAAACACATTTTTTCGACATTAGTTTTTCCTTTCTCAATGAATAGAAAGATGAAAAAAGAATAATATTTCCCTGTCCTTCCAATTTTTGAAGATTTTAAACCTCTTTGAACCACACTTTTATAAAAACATTGGTCGAGCTTTTCTCTACATCAATTATTATAGGTTTTATATTTTCTAGGCATTATTTTCTTACCAGTGTAAATGAGGAATACCGTATCCAAGTCTTGTTGTTGGTATTCTACATGTGTCAAAAGGTTTTAACTCAATGGGAAGAATTTGTTATTCATTCTCTTCAAATTTCAAATATGTCTGATAAAGATGTGTTGTCTGAAGGATCTAATATTAAATATGGTAATTTATAAAATCTTTTTTTTTTACATTTTTTGATGTTTTTTTCTTTTTGTTCTCTCCTGTGATTATAAGTTAAAAAAAAGAAAAGAATAACTACTTTTTAGTTACACCTTCATCCTTTTTAATCAAATAGATGTAACCAGCCAAAAGTTCATCTCTTTATCATGTTTTGAACTATTGCTTATGTTTTGCACCATCTGTTCTTTTATGGGGATGCTTTTGACAATGTTCTCACATGTAGCTCTGCCTTTAATTCTTCTGGGTCTATGTGCCATATGCAAACATGAAAAGGCATCAGCCATAGGGACCTCTGGTCCAGGTCTGTTTGTAAATCTCATGTCATATGACTGGCAAGCATCATTTGTTATAGTCTAGGTAGTGCTTGACTGATTGGTTTCCTCAGAATATTATCCAAGGGCTTGTGGTCTGTAATCACCAACATTTTTATTCCAAATATACAGACCTATTGGTGAAAATGTTTACATGCAAATACTATGCCTAGTAGTTCTTTCTCTATTTGAGAATATCTTTGTTCTGTTTTGCTTAAAGATCGCGAACCATATGCAACCTTTTAATCTTTTACTAGTAGTTTGGTTCCTAGTCCGTTTTGCGATGCATTAACTAAGGTCTTAACTTTTGAGCAATTTTCATCAAGACATGAAAGTTGTTCACATTAAGATTTGCAGAAACTATGACAGGCATTACTGTTTACCTTTTTCCAGGTAAATTCCGCTGTTTTCCTAAGTTCTTGTAAAGACTGGTTCAGAATGGATAAATTTGGTATGTATCTAGAAAGACAACTAAACATCCCAAGCAATGTCTGGAGCTCTTCTTTGTTTTTTGGCTGAGACATTTCTGCAGTTGCTCTGGTTTTATTAGCATCTGGATTTTCACCCTCGGTGCTACGTAGATGTCCAAAGTGTGGTAGAACTTTTGCATTAACTTTGCACTTGCCTCCATTGAATTTGACTCCTTTTTCTCTTGCTCCATGAAGAACTACTCTCAATTCCATGTCTTGATTTTTTTTGCTTGTTTCTACACATGATTTGTCACCTACTGTTAGACCCATTCATAATCCTTCAAAGACCTACTCTATTTGAGGTTGGTATTAATCCTGAGTAGAAATTATTCTAAATGGGTATCTTCTCCATTAGAATCATCCATACGTTATTCTGGATGTTGTAAGCTCTGAGTAGGTATCATCAAGAACTATTAACCACTATCCAGTCCTAGCTTCCCACTTGACTGGAGGTTGGACCCTATGACAGTTCCTGGCAATATTGTTAAAGGTTATTTTTGGATAATTTGGCCTTTGTATAGATAATTAAATTGGCCCACTCTGTTGGCTCAGTCACCTTTTTTGTAACTCAATAGCAAACTATTGCTAGTATTTTGTTTTGCAATTTGTATTGAAGTGCTAGAGGTACTCTTTTTGGTTATTATACTGATGGTATAGCTAACGTCTTCAGATGAGTCCTTCATGGTCATAGAATTTTTCTAATGTTTCCACATGGATCAGAGTTTTCTGACAAAATTTTATCAGTGGTATTGGCTCTTTGTGTCTACCCGGTTATATATGAATTTCTTTAAATTCATAAATATGATAGTCTGTTTGTTAAGCAAGGGCTTCTTATCTTTGTCAACTGAGTAAAAATCATGTGATTGTGATTCCCTGTCCTTGTACTGAACATCTAAGTGACATGCGCTAGTAACTTTCAATGGCTCACCAGTATAACTTGAGAGTATATTTGCAGTTGGTATTACTTTTGGCCTTGGACACATCTTGTTAAGGATCTGAGTTGGTATAATGACGGCTTCTGCACCTCTGTCGATTTTAAATTCCATATTATCTGCTTCATCTTTCAGATACAGTTGGGCAACAGGTTTTTTACATGTTTCCACTTTGCTCTGGATGCTTTCAATGGCATCCTGTGATGGTTTGTCAGCAACATTTTCTCCTGTTTCTATGCTATGAATATTGCATTGACTACTTCTGCACATTCCGGCAAAGTGGTCTAGCCTCTTGCATTTCATGCAGCTTTTTTCCTTTGGCAGGGCATTGATGACTTTTATTGAACACTCCACCACAATTTTAGCACTTTGGCCATTCAATTGCATCCTTTGATGAACACAAATGACCAGGTGTAAAACTTCTGCCACTTTTGTTATATTTTTGCCATTGTCTTGCTAAAATATCCAACTCATACTTTCCGTGCACTTCTTCATGTTTCTTGTTAGATATGATCATTAGGTGGAATCATGTTTGTCCTGCAGATGTACATATAGCTTTTGTATGAGGTAGAGTTTATACTCTATCTTCACTAAGTAATCGTTAACGGATTATGTCCCGCTTAACTCCAAAAACTTGTCTGTCTCTAATTATCTCATCACTTGTTGTTTCAAATGTACATTCCTTTGCTTTAATGTTTGACTCAGTAAGGCATTGTTCTATAGATTCGCCTTCTCTAATTACGTTTATGGAACTGGTACCTGGCAAATATTGAATTTGAAAATGGCTTAATATGTTTATTAAGTTTTCTTAGCTTTGCTATAATTTTGTTTATTTCACTGGCAGTGAATGTCCATGTATTGAAAATGTCTCTGCCTTTCTGACCAGACCATATTAATAAACATTTCACTGCATCCTCTTTTCCACTTAGCGGTCCTGCGAACATGAGTTCAGTATGTTGTTTGAAGTTTGACTATGCAACTTTTAAGTTTGTTACATCCCAGTCTATAGATGGGCAGGCTCCATGTTCCATACTATAATCCGTATGCTTCTGACATCATGTAGAGAAGTCTATCAAGCATTAAAGTGTAAGCGACGGGTAAATAAGCAATCAGCAGAAAAGGCTCTCATCCAAAGTCAAGGATTAAGCATAGATTGTGAGTCTAGCGTATACATAATAAATTTAATTGACAAAACATAATAAATACTGAAAAGTTGTAATCGACATTTTAACTAGAGAACTCCTCAGTTTCGAATCTCTTGTCAGACATAAATTATTGGGAATTATGGCGAAAGATGGAGCGCTGTGGGACCTTATTGACATACTTTAAAGTGGATGCATAGATACAAAGGCCGTGTCAGCATCTCAGAAAATGACCCTCCCAAGTCCACAGCTGTGTCCAGTGGTGGATCCTACGGGGGTGAGGGGGGCGCCCCCCCTCCTGACTTAGCATAAAGATGTTGAATGTAATTAATTCATGCAATTTTCAACTATGGCAAAGTGCTCTTAATGCCCTTACATTAGATGAACCTATTTTGCGCCCCCTCCCCTATCAGAAGTCTCGAAGTTCCCCTCGGCTGTGTCTGGTATCAAGCAAGAATTCTCCTGGTTGTGTATAATGTTCAACTTCGTGATAGACAGGATAATGAATAATGCCTTGAAAAATCTCAAGAAAGTTGTCTTAGGTGAACCACATGGTTTTTTGAAAAGTTGACCAGACAAGAAATCTCAATAAAAATCAGTCAGAGTAGGCCTATACATAGCAAACGTGCGAGCTGTACAACTGTACTTCTGCGAGACATGGCTGCTCAAGGCTGAACAGGCTAGAGCTCTCGAATTTTTCGATCTCCGCTGCCTTTGTTCTTTACTTTTATGTTAGAAAATGTCGAGTAGTCCTAATAGTGATGAAAGAAGCTGCAGTGGCCAGTCCGAAGGGCTCTCAAACTATTATCTTAAAAATACGTAACCTCAAGCTTGTCAGTGAAACCTTGTGTTATTCTCCCGGTCGAATATTTTTAGCTATCTTCTTCTGGGAGACAGCTTCAACCTTGAGACAGTGTTGAGTAGGAAACAAAGGAAATTTTTTCAAAAATTCAAAGAGGACTATGGAGAAGTTTCGTGAGGCATGCTTGGAAATTGACAGGGAATAGCTCAAGACTGGTATGAAAGCTGCAGCCAACAGGTCAATATGGTCGTTGGACGTAATTACAAAGCCCATTTGTGCCAGGCTGGAAAGTTTTGTCTGGTATCCTCTGAATGAAAGTAAGAAAGTGAATATATTATGGTAAATTAAAGGGGAAAATGTACCTAATTGACGCTTAATAGGACATAAGGAAGCAGCTACAATGTACTCTTTTCACCATAATTTCGCTAAATACACAAATAGATTATATAACATTAAATTGTGTAAGTTTCCTAGAGAGTTTTAGTCATCTTCATTTCATTTTTCACACTTTACAGTAAATATTGCAAGTTTTATCAGGTTTTAACGAAAAATTTTTATGTTTACAATACAGTTTCTACCTTTGAATATTTATTTGATTACATGTGGCAAAACAAAAGAGGGTAGTTGTTCTACAGTTTATTTATAAATTAGTATACGTTTTATTTTATTAATGATAATGTTAAAAGTTTCACTGAATTTCATCTCTTATTATCCGTACATTATTTTTAAATCCTATTTCAAGAATTAATTTTTTTCAAGAATTATGTTTTGACAGCTGGTGTTTTTTGTCATAAATTAATGGTATTGTATAATATTTAGAATGAATACAAGATTTGTTTCAAATTTAAATAAAGCTAAAATTTGTTAAAAGTTGAACTAACTTAATATAATAGTAAAGTTTAAAGAAAATACTTTATAGTTAAATCTGCAGATTTTTTTAAATGTCTTGTTCGTTATTAAAATACTTTTTTATTGTTATAAGTTGGAGACATTTTTCCAAGTGGTGTTTTAGATCAGTTGGGCATGTCTCACTCGTGATTTTGCCACAAACTTGAAGTGTTTAAAGCGGTTGCTTGTCCCGATATTTTTGCTTCCTTTAAAGTTGATAGTTAGTCTCATTAACTTCCCCCACTTTATTGTGATAATGAATTTGATTCTCCGTTTTTTAACACTTACGAATCAATTGAATTGAATAAAAAAGATTAGAATCATGATTGAAAATTGAATTTTTAAGTTCGAATTTGAGTTAATTGTTGAAGATTACCTAAGTGCTCCTATTTAAAACAAATATGAACCTTCGATTAAAAAAGATCAGACTCCAAGATTAAAAGTTAGTTGCGAAATTTTTCTTTTATGTTCTGTTTTCATGACATATTGTCACTATTTTTGCCACTTTATTTTAGATTTGAGCATAGATTTATTGTACAGGTTAGTTTCTATTCACCATTTATGGCGTATCTTGTTGCTTTTTGATTCTTCACGTACGAAGTAATACATTTTTTTCTAAAAAATTGCCTATTAGCAAGAAAAGTCGAGGAAGAAAACTTACTATGCTCTCTATGCAATACAATAACTAGGCTCTCTCTCGATACTTTTTCTCGATTAAAAATTTATAAAATAACCACTCTGACCTACAATTAAAATAATGTTAGGATAGTTGCGAGTAGTCTTTTATTGCTCAGAGGATAAGGTTAGTTTAGTCCCCTTTTTTACTGTAGAGAGAACCAATTCCTTATGTCAAATGAGATTGATTAAATCTTGAACAAACGTTGGGATTCATGTTTTTAATAGTTTCGATTTACGGGAAAGCTGATCCCGCCCTTGTCCGGTGTTTGTAGGACGCAAAATAAGAAATCAGGGGCTGAGACATAAGCTATTATAAAAATTTCATATAAAAACGCAAAAAACAGAACACTCTAGTTGAAATAGAAAATTAACCACTTTCAATAGCTATATCCCCTTACTCGAGTGCAAAGAAGACCAGACAGACAGTATAGTTTTTAGTCGCCCCCTCTCCTACACACGATTTCAAGTGATCTTTCTTGTTGGTGCCAGACCATATCTATAAAAGTAAATTAATCGTACTTTATTGTCTCAGTCTGTTCTCTTCATTTATTTTCACACTCAGGCATGTTTTATAGTGACTTAAAAATTTCGAATCATGCTTTTAAAATCTATATTTTATCTACACTGACAACTCAGCCAGAAACCTGTTTCTTGGGTTAATTATTCTTAATTTAGATCCTTAAATCTCAAGAACAAAAACAAGAGCTTAGCTATCTCCTCTTTCACTCAACGTAAAAGTCTAAAACTTACTACATCAGTTGCACTTTAATGAAAACCAATTTTATTAAAAATGTCCTGTTTTCTGCCTAATATTGAAAATAAACATTAAAATTATAGGAAAAGTTTGAACTGATTATTTCGCAGGAATTATTATTATTATACGTCAAATATTCAGTTTTATTAGTTCTTTAATAAGTTGCTCTAGACGAATATAGTTTCACTACAAACAAGAGCTTGGATACTGCCACCTTCCTTAAGTGTAACTAAAAACCAAAAGCCTACTGCGTGATTGGCGTTTTATTGCAAACAAATTATGTTTAAATTATTTTCTTTTAAATTTCTTACAGCATTGAAAATAAAAATAAAATTTGAATGAAATATATTCTTGAACTGGTAAATCTTTAAACAACTAATATCATTATCTAATATTCAATTTTATGTTGTGTATACTTTCTAAGACTGTTTAAGCCATATATAGTTTTCAGTAAAGCGTCTATGACGCAGGATGTCTTATACTTTTACAGTGAGAGAAAGAGGGGATACCCAATTTCTTATTTGTAGTGATTTTTTCTCGTTTCAAGATTTATTAGAATGTTCAATTTAAGTTTCACTCATTTTTCAATATACTTACTAATTTACAGTCATATAAATTTTGTGTTTGTTTGCATGTATTGTTTATATACTATCTGTTCGTTGTAAGTTTCAGTATACTTCAATATCAAAATATTTTATTTCATTTTGAATCTTGTTTTTTATATTAAATCTAATAATTAATTTATTTAAGATATATTTATTAATTTATATTATTAAATGTTGTATATATTTTCTATTTTTGTTTAATTTCTACTCTATTTTGATTTAATTGATTACGTAGCATAAATTTCTGGATATTGTTGTGGATTAAATTAAAAGATATTTTAGTCATCGATTCTTTATTTTAAATATGCCTTTACTTTTCTTTGAAAAGCCGAATCCTCATAAAGTTTTTTTTAATTAATTTTTGTTCGTTTTTGCTTGCAAAACGTTTCAAGTTTAATAACACTCCTTATTCAAAAATAAAACTTAGAAAAAAAAAATCAAATCTTCATAAAATTATCAAACCTGGTATCAAAGAAACAATATCAAAATGAAAAAGTTTTGAAATGAGTTCTATTTGAAATTTATCCGACGACCCCGACCCCTACTGTATGAAGTGCGTCTGGAAACAAAAATAATAGTGTGTGGGGGGAGGCTTGCTGTCTTCCGATCATTTGCTACTCTTCAAAAGGGAATTACAGGTTTTAATTGCCAGTTAACTAACTTCTTTAGAAACTTAATACTAATATACCTGCCCATCAACTACGATAGGCTCCCCGGGGGTAACTTACCCATTCTACCCTCGAACCCTGGGGGGGGGGCTGTGTCTCCCCCGGAGTTTTTGTTATTTGAATATTTAACTATTTTTAACAAAATTGTCTATAACGAGACATTTATCTGATTTATTTAGGGCATTGAGGGAGGGGGGGCGTGCTTCCCTCCGGTATCTTTTGTTTCTTAAAAAGTAAAAGAGAACTTTCAATGTCAAATAAAATGAATCCACTCCAAAATTTATACAAATATCCCCTCCTTAAAAACACTGTATGCCCCAAAATATTGCTTAAAACTCCTGCTTCCGGGCCATGGGGGGGGGGGGGTTGCGTCGGTGTCAGAGTTTATGTTATATGACATTTAATGATTTCTAATTAACTGACTATTTTAAAATTTTTATTGGATAGGCTTGGGGAAAAACGGTGTGTGTGGGGGGGGGGGCTAGTTGCCCACGGATATATTTTTACAATTAAAAATTTAAATATAAATTTAAATTTCTAATCAACTGAACCCTCTCTATAGTTTAAGAGAGCATTACTCTCATAAGAATCATACAAGCCCACAGGACAACGCCTACCCCCTGGTATTGGGGGGTTGTTTTAACATATGACTTTCGTTATCTCATTTTTTTAACAATATTTGAAAAACTGGCTTTCTCAAAACTTCGTGCGGATGGGTGTGGAGTAAAAGGGTATGGGGGGGGCTAGTTTCCCTAATATTTATTGACGATTAAAAGTAGACATATAATTTATATGTTCTAAACAAACTAGCCCTATGTTTATTTAACAAGGCTATTACTACTAAATAAACCATATGGGCTTCCTCTACAAGGTGAACCCTGCAGGTTTCCAGGTCCTGGTGGGTTGTGTCGACACCGGAGTTTTTTTCTATGATCTTTGAACTATTTTTAACAAAATAGCTATATCAAAATTTTTATCGGATGCATTTGGGAAAAAAGGGCATGGGGCGGGGCTGGCTACCCTCCAATGTCTTCTGACGCTTAAAAAGTGAACTAGAATTTTCAATTTCCACTCCAATGAGCTCTCTGAGGTTTATGCGACCATTCCTTCCATAAGAATCATATATGCCCCCAGGGTACTACTGATAGCCATTGATCTGAAGACCTTGGGACGAGGGTCTGATGCTCAAAGTTATAATTTTCAGAACTTTCAACTACATTGAGCAAAATGGCTATCTCAAAATTTTAATTGGATGTGTTTGGAGAAAGGGTGGGCGTGGAAGGGGTTTTAGTTGCCTTCCAATCACTTCCTTCCAATCGACTATTAAAAAGGGTTATAGCCATATAAATTTCCAATCGAATGTGGCCTTTTTGAAGTTTTTTACGACAATGCTTTATATAAAAATCTTATATGTCCCCAGAGCATAACTTACAACCCTTACCCTGAGGGCTCTGGGGGGGGGGGTCATCCTCAAAGACCTAATTTCCATAATTTTAACCTGCGTTGAGCAAAATGGCCAACTCAAACTTGTTGTTGAATCTGTGGGGGGAAAAGAGGGTGGTGAAAGGGGGGTCAGTTGCCCTTCAATCACTTTTGACCATTAAAAAGGGCGTTAGCCTTTTGAATATCCAATAAAATAAGCCCTTTTTGAAGTTTCAACGACAAAGCTTTCTATCAAAAGCTTACATGCCCGCAAGGTTTAACTTACAACTCTTGTCCTGATGGCTGGGGGGGCGTGTCATCCTGAAACATATAATTTCTATCTGGAAATCAAATACTTTGAACAACATGGCTATCTCAATATTTCGATTGAATGGGTCTGCGGAAGTGAGGGGCGTAGTAAGGGTGTTCATTGCCATTCAATCACTTTTTACTGTGAAAAACAACTCTAGACTTCTCGATATCCAATCAAATAAGCCGTTTGTCAAGTTTTTGCGACGATCCGTTCTATGTGACGTGCCTCTGGGGAAAAAAATGATAATAAATAAATAATGAAACATTGGAGCCGTATATACTAAAGGCAACGCTATAGTGGTACTTCTGTTTTGTTGTCTCATCGTGTGCTCTTTCAAATTTATCCTGGTTTTGTCCAATATTATTACCTCACTTGTTTTTCGCTGACTTTCTGTTTTCAAGTTCAAAATTTCTTATTAATCATACTGACAAGCGCAGTCGAAAATTAAATAGAGAGTTTAGACTGAACAGAAGGGGGACTCGGGTCTTTATTACTTATCAGGCACTTAATCAATTCACATGCTCAGTCTAACATCTTGGAGTCATACTCAAGTCTTTTTAGATACTGGTGGTTGGGTTTGGCTTTTGCAGGTCATCTGGTTTGTGGCACGAGTTTTGGCCATGCTGTTTTAGATTCATTTCTGTGGAGTGGTAGGGCTGTTTATGTTGTTGGTCTATGTTTTTTTTCCTGGGTTGGGTTTTTTCGAGCGTAACTTCTGTTATCATCTTTGACGAAAGTACTAGTAGGTTTGAATGATTTGCTGCTCATTGGTTTTAGGAGGTGATACATTTTCCTGGTGGCGGTGGCCTCCGTGTCTTTGATGATCTTCTACCTGTGCTGGTTCTTACCATTAATAGCTTTAGGATGGCATTCTCTTCTTACGCGTTTGAACAATACTGATTTTCTGTCCGAATTCTTTTGCTTTTGCTCAGCCACATTGACTTTGCGTTTCGACATCCATTTTTGAAATAGTCTTTTGTGGTATCCTGGCTTTGGCAGCTCCGTGGATTGTAGTGCGTATGGTCACCAATCCTACATTCAAGCTCGGGGTTTGCGTGTCGGTCGTGTGTACTTTGATTGCTTATCATAGGTTAATCTCTATTTTTTTAATATGATAATATCATAGAATCGATTTTTGTCAAATCTTATTAGAGGCTTATTATTGAGTAGGGTTGTTAGTCGACACATTACATTTAGATTGACTAGGGGGGGATCAGACCCATGTTTTTTACAGGTATACGCTCCACTGTTCTATCAAACCTTTCTAGGCATTGATTGCCACCGGCAAGGCATAAGGATAGAGTTAATTTGGTTTTTCGCTCTACCATATAAAACAGGAGTGCCACGTGGCTCTGACTGGGTTTGTGTTTGAATTAGATATTGGTTGTTACAAAATCAGTCGTCATGTCAAACTGAAGAAACCTTGACTCCAGTTACATGTTGTGTTATTAGTGGATTAGGCAATCTATAAATATCAACAGTATTTCGCTTTTTTTTCATAGAATTATGAAATTTATTTTAAACATAATTTTGTCTGTTCTGATTTTAGATATATTTAACTTTTTAGAAAATTTGTTGTTTATAAAATGGGTGATAATATCCACATGACTTTTTGACATAGGCAAAAAAATAAAAATAAATGCTGAACCAACTGGTTAACTCAATTTTATCCTCTAATAATGAGAAAGTCTTGTAAACGTCCCTAAACTTGACGTTTTTTGTCAAAAAACGATTTGCTGGTATATCAGAGTCAGTAAATTAAATACATGAATGAAGCCTCAGCTATACAAAACTAGGCATCAAAATTTAGTCACTAAAACGTCAAAACGTACAACGTTGCGAAAACCAGTGTCAGACCTGGCAAAAACCAGTGTCAGAGGCAAAAACCAGTGTCAGATAAATTTCCTCAAGAAAAGTCAAAATCTACAACAAAGCGAAGACCTGCTGCAAATACACCGATGATGAGCAAGCTAGATTCCTCAAGGAATAACGGATAACTCTTTCATAATATATATGCAGTTATTAATGTTAGATCAATTGACATTACCAACTTCTCCCATGTGAATGAGGTGTCTCCTAAAATTCTTTCAATAGACGGTGAAAACAAATGCACCACACAATCTGAACTCAGTACAGTCTGGAATAAAGTTATGGACCACTTGTCAGAGTGACAATCCTCAGGTACACCGATAGGTTTTTGCAGTTAATGTAGGGTTGTGCATGTCTCTTACAGATGTGGACCTCGGTTTAGATATTATGGACTTACAGGGATCTCGTTTATTTTCTATATATTTCAAGTCATTTCAGATCTAATGACCTTACAAACTTCGTCTCCCAAGAGACTGAGATGTGTCCTCCCAGGCTTACACTCAAAGGTGAAATCCAAAGCACCCCACAGTCTGATCTCATTCCACTACTGCATGAAGTTATAGATACCTGTTCAAATTTACCATTATCAGTTTCACCTACATTTAGTTACTGTGAATGTAGGGTGGGGCAGTTATATTACATATGTTGACCTCAGTGAATCTCTCAAGTAATAACATGGACCTAGTATCTAGTATCTAAATTTCTATATTTGACAGTTATTATGAAATGACAACAGTTTCTGATGAGAAGGAGATATGTCGTTCCCTGCGTTCAAGCAAGTTGACATTTAAAGCATACTCCACTCTGTCCTCCGTCCAGTATTGCTTGAAGATGTACACATATGTTCTGAGTTACCACTAGCTATTTCAGCCTCCTTTGGTCGCGGTGGAGTTGGGGTAGGGCAGTTATAAGGTATATGTTGACAATCACTAAAGTCTGTTGGTTATTACACAGTCCACGTATTCATTCCGTATATTCGATATCAGCTCATTCGATGAGAAAGAATTGATGTCATGTGGGATGTCTACATGGAAGATAGCCCGGAAATCTAGAACAATAATAAAGTGCGGAACTGGGGTCAGAACTTGGGCTTTGCTCACAAGAAGTATTCCCCAAAAGTCGAAATGAAAATACTTCTTGCGAGTTCATGAGAATAAGCACCAGCTGTTTGACTTCCTTTCCGAAATTTGGTTGGAAAAGATCGGCCAACCCGAAGATCGACGATGTATTCGCTACTAGGAAAGAACTTGTGTTTTGTTCTGACCGAATGTTCGGTGCTGGAAATTCAAGTATTTGTGCACATGAAGAGGCGAATACATGTATTGTTTCACAGGCAAAGGTACAAAGTGATAAAGGGTAAAAGCTCCGGATTATTCAGTCGATAGGAATGAATGTTCTCGTTTGCTGGTTCGTGATCTGAATGTCGAGGGACTTTGGATGTTCTTTGGAGTTTGTGAAAACCACAAGTGTATCCTAATCAACTGTATTGCTTTGACCCTTGGAACTGCGAAATGCAAAACACTGCCGATTCTCCATGCATTCTCGGAATGCGATGTGACACATCTTCCGTATGTGCAAATATTGGATATACTGCTCGTGAATTAATATTATATCCTGAAATGTATTATCGATGACTAGCACAATTGAATGTGACAGACATTGAAAAGAACGTTATTGTTGTGCTCGAACTAATTGCAAACCTTCTGTATCACTGCACGAGTTGCAATGCTGATTAACCATGAGGTCCGCATAAAACATGTTTAGCCAAGGCAAATTGGTCGACCTAATTCCTGCAATGGGAGCAGCAACGCTTCAGCATATCTGATGCGCTGTGTTCCAAAGTAAAATCTGGAATTAGTCGTTTAGAGGGGATCCACTTAAACTTGACCCCTCAGAATGGGGATGGAAACGAGACAAAGGCGGAAAATGGACTGCGTTTGAATGATTCACCAGAGGCATCTTCTGCCTGCAAGGAGCTGACCAAGTACAATTGTAAAAAATATTTTGTTCAAAAGTGCAAATGTTTAATAACAAATGTGCTTGGGCTTAAACAAGTTATTAACTTGTTGATATGATTATTCGGAAATTACTGATTCTTGGCAACTTTTAGTCGAAGGGATGTTTTGCTTTCAAGTGATTTGAATTACCTCTTTTTGCTAACTACGATGAATCTCATAAAGTATAGAATATAGTTAGAATAGTTGATGTCGATCATTCTAAATTTTTTTTCGCTATAGGATATTCTGAGCGTCAAACAAACCTAATGGGACGGTCTGGTAAAGATTCAATTTTTTAGAAAACTGATATCAACTGTCCTGACTTATTGCCTCTCATACCCTGCTAAAATTGCATCTCTGGTCAAAACCTCATTTTTCGCCAGGGCGATCGTAAGCAACATTATACAGCTTTTTGACGACGTTTTTGTCACCTAATTTGTCTAATTTGGAATTTTCAACATAGTTGAGACCTCATCCACGGCTTTAATATACGGACTCTTATGTATCACCAAATCGTTATTTGATATTTCCCGACGTTTTTTGATTTTTAAATGAAGTTCATATAATATGAGTATATGATTGAGACAACTATTGTGTTCAGCCATTTTTTTTTACCTATTTTAAGCTTTAGTAGAACATTAAAATCCAATTTAAATTTGTGGGACGTTTCGACGATGTTCTTGTAATCTGAGGTTAAAAATAAGACGATTGATGGGTTTAGCATCATTTACCCATTTCACGACATGGGATATTAAAACCCCAATTTGCAATTTGTGACGTTATATGACGTTCTATTAGTCGTATTTTTGCATCCAGATTCTGGATTGTTCAACACGTTCAAAAGAATATGTCTACCAGGTTTCAAGCTGTCTTGAAAAAATTTAGAATTGTAATTTTGAACCGCTCCACCACAAGACCAAATTGGACGTTAGACCTTGGATACTTTTCTGCTGATTCTGGCATTGAAGTTCCCTTCCAATTAAGATAATATATTGTTTCAGGACCTTCTTAAGTTTATAAGTTAGTAGTTTTCAAAAATGATCTGCTTCACTCTGTGGCGTCTCCCTGGCTGGAGCATAAACTATAATAACTGTTTTGTTGTATAGGTGGCCTTTGAACTACTCTTACTACTCTGTGTGATATAGGTTCCCACTTGAGAAGTGACCTCGTTACAAGGGGGCTCAAGCTGATGCCCACTCCATAGTACTTGGAGCAATAAAGAAATCCAGAGTTGAAAAAGGAAAAAAAAAGAATTGAGCAGGTGATTATTTATGTAAATGAATTGGTAATTGGACCTTTAAGTGTTTTCTTTATATTATATGTTGCTTTGCATTAAGTGTTTGCCTTGAACTATATGGATGTTTTAAGTTATATTCATAACATCCATAAAATTATGGATGTTTTCTTTTTTTTCGTGCTTTAGTTATAACGTTTTTTTTGGTCAATGTGTAATTTTTATTTGTTTGTTTTTTTGTTAGTCTTATTATTTATGGATCCGTTACAGGAAATATTTTAATATAGTAGTTTTTGTTATTTATAGCCCTCTGTTTTTAATATTTTTGTTTTTTTAAAAAGTAATGATGCCTTAGCAGGTAATACGGAAACATTCATGGGTACTGCAACCTCTTCTGTATTACCTGGAAATCCAAACGTAATCGTAAATGGTTCACCCAGAATATGTACTTTATTGTCTGAGTCAATCTACGAGGAATTGGTCAACAATGAGAGAGGTATTTTTCGAACGAGCCGTATTTTAATAATGGTTTGAATAACAAAACCTAAAGTGGTAAACATGTTGTAAACACATCAGACATTAAGAAGACGAGGGACTCGTTGTACTAAAATTAAAATAAATCACGGTGTTTGTGTATGCTTAACATATAGCGTAAAGGTAATATAAATCGAGGACAAATACTGCTTTAGAGTTTCTTGTTTGACTATTTTCTTTTTCATTATTTTCATTTAAGGCTGCTACACTTGTGAAGCAAGAAAAGAAACACATCACTACAAAGTTGTGAGGTTGATCTTTCTGCTTGCAAAGCAATAATTTTGGGATAGGTGGACTTACCCTTTAAAGTGATCTTCTTTCCCCCTATTGTGGAAACCACAGCTCTTTGAACAGTTTCAAGCCTTAATCACTCTTAATATGATAGCTAAGCATAATGAGCTGAATACTCGACCCTTTCTGATTTCTGAATATCTGAATATTCTATTAGGTTTTGATAGGCCAGTACACATAAATGAGCCTTAAGAGTGAGGCATAATACTTGGTATAGTTTTACAGGTGCTATAACCTCCTTATATTTAGGAAAGTCTAACGATAGTTTTTAATTTGAAGAATGTTTGGACATGTTAATTTGAAATTTTACTTGAAATCATAGTGATGGACAATAAAGTCAAAATGTAAGTGTAGGGCAAATTTATATAAATAATGTAAATGTATCTCGGTATACTCATTTTTTATTCCTAAATCAAAGCGAGTGGAAAGTGAATGAGATAAAAACCTGAATAATGTATTTTACCCTTATACGACTGGAAGATATTAGTAAATAAATACTAGCATTTAGAGCACCAACATTTTACGGCGGCCAAGGATACTTTCATTTAATCACTATTGATATTGTAGTGTCAATATTTCAATATTATAAATGAATAAACAAAGAAACCGATAATCAACATAAAATATGGTTAAAATACAAAGATCGAAAACAACTGATAAGAACGAAGGGTGGCGAGCTATACGTATCAATGTAGAAAATGATGAGTAACATAGGATAGTAGTATAGCATAGTAATATATAATTTTAATATGAGATATTAAGGATAATTTCTTAAACCACATTGGCCTGACATCACATAAAGAAAGAAAAACGAGCAAAAATGGGGTTTTTATAGGCAATACTGTTGTTGTATTAGATTCAGATGATTACGACAAAAAAAATCAGAGAAATTTTAAATGATTCTAACACATATGAACAATTAGCTACCGATCCCACAAAAAATTTGAACAGGAAGTCCGAAAAGAGCTTTCTTATCTAAAAGGAAAAGGTGAAATTACAGATCAGTTGTACAAAAGGTTTTACCCACGCGGTTGCACGTCCCCTCGCTTTTATGGTCTTCCTAAAGTTCATAAGCCCGGTAATCTACTTCGACCCATTGTTTCTTCTTTTAATTCTCCTACAGCAAAAATAGGAAAATTCTTATCAGTGATATTTCGCCCACTAATTCAGGCTCAAAAATCCTATATTAAAAATTCCGCAGATTTTGTTTCCAAGGTAAAGCAAGTTTCGGTTAAACCAAATACAAGAATTGGCAGTTTTGATGCAGATTCAATGTATACCAATTGTGATCCTCAAAAGGCCGAACTGTTTTTGGAGCAAAAACTTAACTCTAACCCATCTATATCAGAAAATTCAGCTCTTTCAAATCGGACACTTCTTTCGCTTACAGCCCTTTGCAATAGAACTTCTTTTCAATTTCATGCTAGAGTCATTTTTTATAGACAAAAATATGGGGACTCCATAGATGCCCTCCCTTCTCAAAGACAGTCTAATATTTTCATGGACGACCTCGAAGAAAGGGCTATTTTGCAAGGTTTTTGTAAGTCTTAATTGTGGGTTCGTTTTAAAGATGAAATTTTTTATTTATGGGAGCAGGGTGACGAGTCTCTGGGTTCTTTTCTTCACTTGCTCAACTCCTTGGATCCAAAACTGAAATTTACTCAGGAATCAGAGATAGAGAGGCGTCTTCCTTTCTTAGATGTTCTGGTGCACCGAAATGATTCGTGTTTCGAGTTTAGTGTATATAGAAAACCTACACATAATGACCGTTACTTAAGTTATTCCTCCAATCATTCTCCTGCTGTGAAAAGAGGAGTTGTCACTTCTCTAGTTGATAGAGCATTGAAAGTTTGTTCAACACGCTTCTTGGATTTAGAACTCAACCACCTTAGAGATATTTTATTTGGGAATGATTATCCAATTACTTTAATAAATTCTGTAATTGCAAAACGCATTAAAAGATTATCAGATAGTTCCACAGAAAACACAAATCAAAGGGAAAATTCAGTTTATCTTGGTCTCCCATACATTAAAGGGATTTCAGACCACATTCCAAAAATCCTAAGGAAAAATAACATTTACACTTATTATAGACCCAGAAAAACTATCAGGTCCCAAATTTATCAAGGTAAAGACCCTATCCCAATAGGTAAAAACTCCGATGTCTATAGAATTCCTTGTTCGTGTGGTCTTTGGTCTGTCGGAAAAACTAATCAGCTACTAACTGATAGATTAACCCAGCATTCTAGTTCAATTAATAATACACTTAAAAAGCGGAAAAAAACAGAAAATTTTGACTCTGCCCTTGCAGAGCACATTTTTGAAAAACCAGACCATACTATTTTGTTTAATCAAGCTAGTCTTATTTCCCATGATAAAGGTATTGTCCAGCACTACAGAGAAGCTGTTTAAATTTATAAATAACAACATTTAGTTATAGATTTAAACAGAGATTACTTTTATTTAAGAATAAACGAGTCATATTTCGGTTTTCTCAAAAGAGAAGCCGATACGTTAGTAATCCCTGAAATAAACCTTGAACCACTTTCCCAGTCATCTAATCAAACACGTGAACAACCCCTAAGGTCTCAAAGTGTGTCTGCAAGAAATGCCTTAATTAAAATCAGAAATCAAAAGACATAGTTTTCCAACTTATTTAATTGATGGTTCGTTTTGTTTTTTCGAGTGTATGAATTGGTTACTTTAATTTATCAGTTGCTCGCTAGTATACGTCGATGGGAGTTAATTTTTTTTTTGATTTTGTGCTAATATCGTATATTTGCGAATAAATCGATTTTATGGTTGTTAAGTGGTTGGTTTTAATTCTTTTAACTTTTTGCTTTTATTGATACATCGTTTCGTTTCGCGCTGAAGAAGAGAGGCGTTTGTCCTCTCGAAATATTCGCTTTGTTTTTTCAGTATCTTCATTTGGCCTATAAAAACCCCATTTTTGCTCGTTTTTCTTTCTATATGAGATATTAGGTATAGTAATATTGAAGGACTTCTTCTAATGTTATTTGCAAATTAAGACATTAAAAATAAGAACTGAGGAGATGTGAGATGAAAGGAGACAAGGGCTGAGAATTATAAAGACACTGACAGACGGAGGAATTGGAGGAAGGTGGAGTATGACAGGGGTCAAAATTTGACCTGATACCTTGTTTCTGAAGTTCTCAGCAAAATAGAGGAAAATTCGCTGGATGTGGTCCAGAGACAGCGCCTATGGATTTTTCTTGGTGTATGGATGACTAACCATATATGAAGCAGAATTATTTAAGAATAGAGTAGTTCACTCGCTCCAGGGTTATAATAAGAGGAAGATTGAGATGACGTGAGGGAGGTCGGCTAACTAAGGATGGCAGAATGTCAATTATTGTCTTTTTCGGCCAACCGTCTAGAGCTAACCAGAGAGCAGGTGTTTTCTTGTTATGGTGGTAGGATGTTGTAAAGAAAGATTTAAGGGGAATGGGAACCTCCGGTGAGGGTATACATAGGGATGTTCCGAATGAATTTGGAGGGAGAAGAGTGTTCATAGCGTTGTTGTTCTTAGGTAAGATAAGATTTATTTCTGAAAAACGGGTATCACAAGCCCGAAAGGGCCGAATCCGCACTTGAACGTCAAATAAAGCGAAAAAAGAACACTAAAAACAAACAATTAAGTAACAACAGAAAATTATAAAAGATTCAATGTCAAATGCGTAAAAATGTTAAGAACAAAAACAAATTAAACTCCTGTTCTTTAATTTTCTGCCTTTGTCGGTAACAAAAAAAAAAAAAAAAAAAAAAAAAAAAAAAATTAACTTATTTCCATAAAATAATTTCGGATATTCCTATTCTTTAAGTTCTGGTTATAGTTTTTCTCTTAAAATAGTATTTCCACTCAATAAAACCATGCTAAAATAAATTATCTTTCAGTATCTCTTGTTCCTGTACATCATTATTCATTGACTATTTCTTCTTAGTCTGTTATTTTAATAATTTAAGAAGTATAACGTTTATGTTTCCTGTGCAAGTTGTTGGTATATTGTTTTTCTGCAGTCCTACCTTTTTAATGTTCCAACGTGAGACTATAATTTTGGGTATAATTTAGTAACTGAAATTCTTCTTTATCCATCTACTTAATTACGTTTTTGATATTCGCTTTGCATTCTTTTTTTTAGATTGAAAATACATTTTAAGAACAGAAAAAAAAATTTAAAAACGGCTATCACAAGCCCGAAAGGGCCGAATTCGCACTTGAGCGTCAAATAAAGCGAAAAAAGAGCAATAAAAACAATTAAGTAACAACAGAAAATTATAAATGTTTCAGTTTAAAATGATTAAACACGTTAAGAACATAAACAAATTAAAGTCAAGACATTAGAAGGCCAATATTAGGTCAACAAAATTGCCAAAAAACGACATCTTTTAAAATGAACAAGAGGATAAAATAAAATTAAAACAAAAACTTAAGTTAATTAGTGACAAAAAATCATAAATGAAAAAAATTCAAATTTGCAAAAATGTACCTTAAAATTAATAACTGTGATGTAAAAAGTGAGTGGGGGGGGGGGGGCTGCAGAGAATAAATGGTTTAAAAAGTCAACTATGTAAGGGATAAAAGTTCTTCTATATATTTCAGTGCAAACTCTTCGTGGGGCAAGCGGGGGGATTTTGTTGCAACAACGCTGGAGGCGGGGTTGAAGGAGAGAATATTGACCAGGGAAACGGGGAGGTGTTCGAAAGTTATTAAGGGCATTGTTAGCAAAACGCAAGGTAATTTTTGCCATTCTTTCCTTAAGGGTGACATGATTAGCTCTCTAAAGAAGAGAAATATAAGGTAATGTACCCTCATTGAAGATAATTCTTAGGCACCTTTTTGGGGGTTGCCTCTTTTCCGTCCAACAATGCAATGGAAATGCCACGATGCCAAACAGGACAGGCGTACTCAAGGGTTGGGCGTACAAATGAGAGGAAAATCCTCAAACAATGCGATTTTGGGCATTTAAATTTTTTAAGGAGTTTAAGAAGGGAAAATGCGGCATTTGCACGTTTTAAGATGTCGTGAATGTGACAATCCCATTTTAAGTCGCTTGAAATGGTAACAAGACAGTTAGATCATCAACGAATTTCCATCTATCTGAAAAATAAACACCAAGGTTGTTTATCATTGTAAGAAATAAAATAGGACCTAAGATGGATCCATGGGGCACACCAATATAAATTGAGAGGGGATCAGAAATTATATTCAGGTATTTCACGACTTGCGTTCTATTAGAGAGGAAGGACGCAATTATTCCAATTAAATATGGGTCAACTTGAAAGTCATTAGATAGCTTTTCTAATAGTATATTGTGGTTGATTAAATCAAAAGCTTTTTGCAACTCAACAGTGATAACATTGAGCCAGGTATTGGGTTTTTTGAGTGTTTTATATATTGTGTCCATAAGGTAAACAAGATAGTTGGTAGTAGATGTAGAGCGTAGGTTTCTGAATTATCTTTGGTTAATATTTGGGATTATCTTTACTTTCAAACACAATTATCAAAACCTTTCATATCATGTCGAAACAGCGGGAGTACGAGCACTGGGACGAATATCATAAAAATCTTTATTTTAACCTTTCTTTTTTTACGAGCTTGGTACAATTGAATCGATAGCTGCCCTTGCACTATCGGTCGGAGATGTATGTGGCATTGACGGGTCCTGGGCCGATAACAATAAGGTATAACATTTGAAAAGAGTTTACTTTGTTTTATTATATACAAAAGTTAAAAAATAATGTACTTAGAATATTAAATAAATTTTGAATATATAGATAGAGCCGTGATGTTATGTATTTTTTAAAATTTTTCTTAGTTTGACAGACATGGTCAACACAGTGTACAATCTAAATTTGTTAAGTTTTGTACTCTGTATAATATAGCCTCTTAGCCTTGAGAAGCCTTGTCTCGCAGGTGTACAGTTGTAAAGCTCGCACAGATGCTATGTAGACTCTGACTTTGGTTTTTTGCTGAGATCTCCCGTCTAATCCTTTCAAACTTTTCAGTAATCATCTAGTTGACCAAAGACAACTCCCCTGGGATTTAATTGGGTATTATTGGTTATTCTATCTATTTCAGGTTTTACAAAGCGTTATGAATTTGGTCACTCTTGATTGACACTTGACTTGACTTTGGATGAGGGCGATTAGGCTAATGTACAACAGTTACTCGGATTTTTGGATTAGAAATCAATTTTATGCTTGTAAATAAATAAGTAGCCTTCGTTAAGCTCTATGGGTATTATTTTTTTGGATTTATGCTATTATTATCTTGAAAAGAGGTGGAAAAAAACGGAGTAGAAGATTACAGTTGATACAAGTGTTGATATAGAGTTTGTTCATAAATATGACAGGCTCCCAGTTATCGTTTTTATATGATACAACACATGCAAAAATTTTTCGGAAGAAGTAAGAGCAGTACTTCGACCCAATGACCAGGTATTGAACATGCGTTGAAAGATGTCTGAAGGAGATGATTTAATTGAGGATTCCACTGGCCGAGCTTCAGTGATTACGTATATCGTATTCCACTTTTCATCGACGGTAATCATAATCCAATATAATAAGCTATCTGTCTCTTATGATGGCCAACCCATCGTTTGTTTCATCAGTCAGAACGATGACCATGATGATACAAACTCTCCGAGAAACAATTCGAACCAGAGAAGGGGTACAACAGGAAAATGTTACAATCTTTGGGGAATAGCATTGAAGAATATTCGGTCACTGTGCAGATTAAAAGAATTCAAGCATGATTATTGCAGACTCATCACTCGTTAAGGGGCCGGGGAATACGAAACAATCTGACACATCTCCATGTGTAAAAAAATCCAGAGAAAGAAGTCAATACTCAGCTTTATACCACTCAGCTCTAACACCCATACCAGTCGTAAGAGGAGAGGACCAAGCTGACGGTTAGAGATGGACTGTGAATCATCAAATAGCCATGACTAAAACCTTATAGACAAATAAGTTCAAAAAGTGAGCAGAAGCAATTGGCAAAATATCACATTAATAAATGTTCTCCTATCGTCTGACATAACTAACTGTCATCAACGCGAACAATTTCTCATCACTAAAATCATAAAGGATCTCACTTAAGAATCATTGATTTTCTTAGAATACTTCAATTGCGTTTTACAGTCAAAAGACATCTGAGGTAAAGTCACGAAAAATGACCAAAAAGAGGAAACTAAGCAATGAACTAAAAGGACTTTAACATGTTTGAGAGCTGAATAATGCCTGGATAGACAAGAATAAAGATTTGTATTACACCCGTATTAACGCAAGAGGTGTGAGCCGTATACACAGGATCTACTACACCCCAAACTCATGAAAAATGTGACGAGAGTTGAAAACGTTGTGTTAACTTTCACCGATTACAAGGTTATAGCTACGATTATCAACTTCAATTCAGATGATCCTAAATTGTCTACGTAAAAAAACAGTAATCTTAGGGAAAGGGATCCAAATATATAAAAAAAAAAAATAAGCGACGATGAGTTTGAATCAGAATAACAGAACTAATAAGAGTTTACGCTGAACAAACAGACGTTGCCAGTTTTGGATTACGTTCAAAGCAAAAATTGTTTATTTCATTAGAGGTCTTGAAAAGCAACAGAGAATCGGGACATAAGCTCACAAAAGCCACCTGTTTTTTCTAGTAACATACATAAAATAACGAAAATATATAGTTTATTTGTTATTAATATAAAATATAAATTAAGAGATTCTTTAGAAAAAGTTCTAGAAGTGCAAGATAAAAAATAGACTAACCCAGTTGGACAGATAAAGAATGTTTACGAGGTCAAACAAGGCTCATTTGCATAAACAGAGACTCTAATACGAAATTTAGACTGGTGGAACCGAATACGGTGAAACAACGTCGGATCAAACGAAAATATAAAAAGAAACCGCCTCCTTTTACAGGGTTTTGTATAAAAAACTTCCTATTGAAAACACGACAGAGAACTACTTCGATTAATTTCAATGATCATACTAAACGCTATATTAATACACTTCACACCGCGGTCAAAAAACTAAGACAAATGAATTAGAAAAAAAAATATCTAGTTGGATTAATTACCGATAGGACGAAAGAACCGGGCTTAGTTGTGATTTTTACTATTTAACAGGGAGTAAAATCGGGATTTCTTAATGAAAGTACTAAAAGATGTAGGCTTTAGAATATACCCTAAAAACGAAGTACTATTTATATTACTGTTACACACGGGTTGAAGTTGAAAAGAAGTGACAAACTGACGACGAAGTTCTTAAACAAACTGGGACATTCGACTCTGCACTCAAAATTGACGAACAGTGCAGACGAAAAAGTGGGAGAGTACCAGTATGATGGTATAAAAAGAAAACCATTAAACACCATTCAAATATGCCTCAGAAATTTTATACCGACTAGATAAAAACAACAATGGCCAAACTTACGTTGTTTAAAATATAATACCATGTTGGTTATGACGTAGTGAGGGTATATAAGTTCATAATACGAGATGGGTTATGTTTATTAATATGAAAAAATATGAATCTCGTAAATAAAAAGATTTATAACGTTAACAGAATATATTTTGCGCTGAAAGTGGTTATAAAAGTGTATGGAAAACTGACCTCAAAAATACACATAAAAAAAAGTCTGCCGAATAGGGATCCTTTTTTTCTGGACGGATATATAAAATCTGCTTCGACACCCTGTCCCGGGCGGCCTAAACAAGAATGTGTAGTGTTCAAGTTTTTGAATTTTGCAGCATTATTATATGGTATATCTAAATCGCCGGAAGCGACACTAATGTGAAAACTGTGTGCATTTGGCTGTAATAATCCTTAGAATAGTTTTATACGGGAATACACTGAAAAAACAGTAGTAGACTACCCTTAAACGCATGTACAAATTATTACTATATACACAGAAATCGTTGGTTCAAGTGTGTGTAGAAAGTTGGAGTATTGTGACGGACTATTTAAAGTCCCGAACACAAGAAAAATTTTGGATTACGACGTTACAAGACTAATAGTGAAAGTTATACACATGAGAAAAAATCTCTTCAAAATGGTATTGGAAAGATATCTGTGTGTAAATATATATTGACTCTCCCCATAATTATACGATGCTCCTGTTTTCGCCCAAAAACTTACTCCAGTTGACTTTTATATGTAACAGCGGATTATAGCAAATGTAAATATTTTTGAAATATTAAATTTGTGTAATGATTTTGATAGTTTTTTTGTCCCTAAAGTTCCTTTGATACAGGATTTGCAGGTTGAAACTAAGTTACTCAGAAAGGTGGATGAAATATAATATTTTTTAGACAGAACAATTATTATTCTATATATTTTGTTAAATAAAAATAAATCTACTGTTTGTATTAAAGCTATCATATGTTTAATAAAAAAGACACTAGTAAAAATATATATTCATATATTTTCAAAAATTATGAACTACTAGAAATGATTCAAAAATAATTTCGACATGAGTGTGTATAGAAACTGTTTGGAACATAGTTTAGTCCAAAGAGCGAAAGTCATGGCGATCCGCTCTTTACAATTTAAAAAATACACAGTTAGAGTTGAGAAAAACGCCATGTCGGCCATATCAGACAAAGTCTATGTACTTGAGGATGGTGTGAAGGTACACGGTCATTATTTAATTTAAGACCGTGTTGAATGTATAGAGTAAAGAAAACAACTCGGTCTAGAAAAATTAACTTAAATTCATTAAAAAAAAAGTATAAATTGGGTGGGAGGGTTTTTTGGGTAATGGGTGTTTTTGTTTTTTTTTAATTCTTTTTTCTATATCATAAACAATTGTCAATGTTTCGTGTGTGTGTGTGTGTGCAAGGCAGAGCAATTTCCACTATTTAATGCCCACGGCCCCCAGCTTCCAGGCCCGCGGCGCTTCCTGCGGCACCTCCCACGGCGCTTCCCGTCCCGCCGTAGCGGGCCCCCCCGGCCGCCGCAGCGCATGCCCCTGGGGGGAGGGGGGGGGTACCATACCAAATGCTGTAAATAAAAGTGATATTATTTCAAGTGCTTTATTCTAATAAATGTTGAATTTTTTCTATAAATAAATAAACCAAAAAAGTGTATTTATTTAAGTGTTTTTTCTCTCTGTGCCTATGTAAATGTTGTATTTTTTTTATTATAAATAAATTTAAAAAAAAGTGTTTTTTTTTTGATGTTTAATGTGCTTTCCTGTTCAATGTAATATTTTTTTTAAGTATTGTTACTTTTTTATTCGTATAATAAAAGAAAATATGATTCTTTATTCGTCTTCTTCTTCTTCTTGAAGGGAGTAGTAATAGGGAAATTATTTAGTCATTTAGACTGCTATAGTCTACAGTTAGTTTTCTAGGTGAACTGTTGAAGGGAACATGAATCAATTTAAAACACCATTCAGATCGTTTCTGTTTGGGCCGTCAATGTCAGGCAAAACAACATTCTTAACTAAAATAATTAAAAATTGCGATAAAATGTTTGTAGAAAGATCAAAAAAAATTTACTACTGCTAGAGTATTTGGCAGGAGTCATACGATAAAATAAAAACAGTTGACACCTTGGGACTGGTACAAATACAATTCATAGTAGGGCTTGATGTTTTCACCATTATTGAACCAAACTCTTGGCTGATCATTGACGATCTGGCTGAATCTATTGAACAATGGTCCCAGTAAATGCTACAACAGTTCACTGTTCGCTCTCATCATGAACAGATTTCCGTTACTCTGGTTCTACACAATCTCTTTCATCAGAGCAAATGTATGCGAACACTTGCATTGAATTGCACCTCCTATATCATCTACAGAGTAGTTCGTGATTCTAGCTCGTTAATAACTCTCAATAAACAAATCTATGCAGGTGCCCCGAAATTTCTGCTCTCAGCATACAATCAGGCAACTAATAAACCCTACGGTTATATCCTATTGGATCTTAATCAAAATACACCCGAGGATCTGCGTGTAGTTACAGATATTTTCGACAATGAAATTACAGTATATCTCCCCGTGAACACTAAAAAGACCTATTAGTTGCTATCATGACACTGAAGAAACTACATGAAAATAGACATCTGTTTTCAGTTCTAAGCACTTCAAAACCCCCGCTTAGGAAAGCCATACTCAAACATGGTATTGACAATGATTTCATTAATCTAAGTTTATTGTTTAAAAAAAAGAGTTGTGAGAAAGTCAAACTTTAGCGTAAAGAGCGAGGCGTTGAGGAGGGCACAGCCCCTTTCATATACGGAATAATTTCTGTTCGTTTTAAGATTTAATGTCGCTCCTTACTTTCAGTTTAAAGAACTTTTTTTATTTAAAGGCTGCGAAAGCGGGGGTTTGGGGGCGGCAGCCCCCCAACTGTGCCTCCTAATCCCTGTACATTTTAAGGTTCGACCTTGTAACTCAGCCTTTTTAACTCTTTAGAAAACGTAGTTTTTTTCAAATAATTTCTGCACGTTTTTGTACAGTTTATTACTCAAGGGTCGACCTTATAACTCAGCCTCTTTAACTCTTTAGAAAACGTAATTTTTTTCAAATAATTTAAAGAAGAAACTGAGTTTCTTTTTAAAGTTTAAATTCAGTATATAAAAAATTTTCTCTGACAGTATATCGAACCCGGATTTTCCGCCTGACAGTCTGGAGTATCAACCGCTAGACTAAACAAACACAATATAATTTTTTATTTAGTAAATTGAAGCTATTTTCGACACAAGCAAAGTCCCAAAAAACTCGATAATTTGTTTTTTGAAAACAGGGAAGAAGTGATCAGATTGAGCTTAAAGTTCGAGGATAAGCTTACAAGCCCCAGGAAAGCTTATCCTCTAAATTTCAGCCCGATCAGACAACGTTAAAGGGGGGTTGTGGTGGGAAAAATTAACATGGGCTAATATAGGAAAACGAGGTTTTTCGTAAATGTAAATTCGGGGGATAATTTTTTCGGTCTGAAAATATCAAAAGGCCCTAACAGGTCGAATTCTGCTTCGAATGCGTCCTCATTCAACCGGATCCGTTGCCAACTGTGGCCTGTAGGCGTGGCTAAGAAAAAAAAAGAAATGATGATGATGAATTTTAAGTGGCTATATTTGGTATTTTGAAAACAGGGGAGGAGTGATCGGATTGAGCTGAAATTTCGAGGATAAGCTCCCGGGCCCTAGGAAAGCTTAACCTCTAAATTTCCTCGTCGCCCAATCGGACGACGTTAAAGGGTGGCTGTGGTGAGAGGGTCCAAACTTCCGGCCCAGTTTACCCCATGAAGATAAAGTCGGAGGAGGATGAAATTTTGCAAGTTTCTTAGTTTGAGCTTGGGCTACAAAATGCGATTACCGCCGTCTCTCTGCGACCTCTAGGACCTGAAATCGCTTAACATTGTGGTGGGTCGCCTCTTTATAGAGGCACAAGTGTGCCTCCTTGATATGGTTACAAATCGTAAAGGACTATTATCATTTGACGCTCATCTATACAACTTTCTAAATACATTAAACTTCCCCAAAAGTCTTATTAGCAATAGACAAATTCTAAAAAAATTGAATGAACGTGCACCAACAACAACAACAACAACACCATTAAAACATGAACATGAAGAAGAAGAAGAAGATTTTAAATCAATCTTGGAAAATACTAGCATACCTAGTGGAAACTTGACAATGGTGGCGAGGAATAAGCGAAAACGTATCATGTCACCATCACCAACTAGTATTCAGAAGGGTAGCGGACGTTACACAACGTGTTTACTTCAAAATGGTTGTAGTTCTGAAAGGTGTTTATGAAAATATTGGTGAGGCGGGGAGTTTAAGTTCCCCCACAACTCTTTCCAAAGTCACTGGTGTTCACACTAAAAGTGTACAAGACTATCTACAAAATGAATCAAGTTACACTCTGCATAGAAATCATAGAATTTGTGCTAATTAATATCGAAAAACTAAAGCCTTTTACCCATTGCATATAATGCAAGCAGATCTCCTGACTCTAGATGAGATTCAACGACGTCACAATACACCGTAAAAGTACATTCTACTTGCAATCAGTGTTTATAGTCGTTATGCATATGCAATTCCATTGCGATCAAAGAGAGGCGTTGAAGTTGCTAAGGCTATAGAAATTATTCTCGAACAGGATTCATATAAAAAATTCAAACGGATCGCAGTAGTGAATTTGTTAATCCCCATGTTGCAAAAGTACTAGTCAAACATAATACACTGCTCTATCATAGTCATAGTCCTATAAAGGCTGCATTGGTCGAACGATTGATAAGAACTATTCGTCTTTTAATTTTCAGATATTGTACATTGAAAAATGCCGGCTTTTTTTCATAATCTAGATAAAATCATGTTGATTTATAATCAACGACCTCATCGATCATTGTCCAACTCTACGCCAACGGAAGTTCATCATTCTGAACATGATACAATTGACACCTTTTTTAAACAATATTCCAATGAATCGATTTTCAAGAAGAAAAATAAATTCAATGTTGGTGATACTGTTCGAATTAATAGAACAACTAATGTTTTTGAAAAGGCGAATTACTTGTGGTCCACCGAACTTTTTAAAGTGGCAAAAATCCTAGACACTAAACCCATAACTTATCGTTTGCGGGATAGCAAAGATAAAGAGATTCTCGACGGTTGTTATCACTATGAACTACAAAAAGTTAAAAATAATAGCGAAATCTATCAAACTGGAAAGATATCAAAGACTCGTACTCGCAGGGGTAAGAAACAGTTACTTGTTCGGTCGCTAGGATACAACTCTGATTTTGATTCTTGGATTGGTGTTGAAGATATTGACAATGCCCAATGATTTTTATGTAACTCTTATGTCCAACGTTTCCGATCCTCTCTACAATAACTTGAATAGAACAAGTGATTTTTGGACAAAACTCCCGCCATCAAATTTGACGGTGCGTATGAAGTGGCACTTATCGACTGTATTCTCAAAAATACCTATGACATCCTGAGAAAGGATCGTGTGTATGATATAAAAATTATACAATTCGATTGGACATTATTTGTCGACTATAAATGGATTGAAACACTTAAATCTACTGAATATCTATCTAACAAATTGAAATATATTGAATATGATAATATGACAGATTTGTGTCGTACAATCAATAGAAAAATATCATATCGTAGGAATGGTACATTCCATTTTAATTATTCATTGGAACACGATAGGATTTACATTACATCACCTATTGACACTGAAATAATTATTCTCAATGATAGTCTGAGAGACGTTCTTGGCTTTAAACAGAATATGATCAATGGGAGAAATTCTGGCACCGTTTACGGGATAGATCAAGTTATTTTTGCTGATTATCCACCTGGTTTCGCCTAGGACTCTTGCATATTTTTCTATGAATCCTTTGTGGAAACATCGAGAGTCGGTAATTCAAATGTCCCCCTCCTGCGTGTTCTTGAACGAAAAACATCTCATGAACTTGTTCATCACGAAAGCATCTTCAGTATGTTCCTGTAAACACTTCGTATTTGGAACTCTGTCAGTTAACACTAAGAAGTGAATTGGGCGATCCTCTAGCAATAACAAAAGGCTTAGCAGTGATTATATGTCATTTTCGACCCATTGTTGGCGATAGCACAATCACCTAAAATGAACAATAGAAGAATTCCATTTGTCTGTCCCGATATCGATTGCTATGTTGGTGCTTTGAGCCAATATCCGCGATTTGCACAAAATCCAAAAAAACATGAACTGCCATCGACGGATACTAGCGAACAACTGACAAAGAGAAGGGAACCAATTCATTCACTCGAAAAAAAACGAACCAGCAATTAAATAAGTTGGAGAACTATGTAATTTGATTTCGGATTTTAATTAATGCATTTCTTGCAGACACCCTTTGAGACCTAAGGGGTTGTTCACGTGTTTGATTAGATGACAGGGAAAGTGGTTCAAGGTTTAAAATATCCTGATTTAACCGACCCCTAGCATACAAGGAGTTGAGAGGACAATCATTGGGCTGTGAATATCGATCAGGCGTTGATACTGACGGTGAGTTGACTACTGCAGTAACCCAGGACTATCATCTGGCTAGAGAATTAAATCCTGAGATATTTGATATATCCATATGGCTACCCCCCAATGTCAAGATTGAAAAAAAGTTAAAGCTAGTCCCATCGATTTTCATTCTGAGAAAAACACTTCATACAGCACCCAATGCCCATGTCACTATCACATCGGCACTTCTCCACGTCCGAAAACAACAGGTTATGAGCTCTGTTGCATTGGCAGTGGAAAAGCTAAGAGCCAATGGTAACAACATTAAACTTCTTGTCCCCCATACAATCACAAATCAACGTCACATTGCCACCGGCTCTCGTAGCTATAGCGATTCATCATTTATCAATGGAGAAATCCCATCAAAATTGGCTTTGGCCTTTGTAAAGAGTGGCAGTGCCGTTGGATCCTGGACTGAATCCCCCCATGATTTTAATTTTTTTTGGTCCATCTAGCCTTGTGTGCAAAGTGAATGGTATTCCACTGTACACTCTATCTTTTGACAAAAAATACTATAGAACTCTGTACGAGTTGACCATGCAATCCCTAGATCATGACTCAACTATTTGAAAATGGAATAACCGACTCAATGTTTTCAAAAAATCATGGGGTAATTGTTTTGGACTTGTCGGGGACTCGGGATTTGAACATAGTACGAATAGGGAATGTACGTTTAGAGTGTATATTTGCCGATGCGCTGACCGAGAGTATCCCGCTAATATCACTGAGTCAATTTGAAACCTATTGGGAAATCACACCCGACGGCAGTGTTCTACTAGACCTAGCACCATGAACACAAACCAAATAATCAACGTATTTAGTATGGATCCATACATGTCCCAGCACAAGTCCTATTTGCTTACCTTCGGACTTTATTGAAAAAATTCCAAGTGTTAACAATACCCTAATCATTGTTAATAGCAGTCCATCGACTTTGAAGACCGGCCATTGGCTATGCATCTTTCAAACAGCGAAGAATATTGAATTTTTGATCCTCTTGGCCTATCGTATAAATTCTACACGCCATACATCAGCAACTTTATTGAAAGCAGTGGGAAAACCATTATTAAAAATCAACTAAGAGTACATTATTTAACTACTAAGACATGTGTCTTTCATGCAATTCTCTTTCTAATTTTTAGAAGATGCGGCAACAACTGACGGCGATTTCTTAACATTTACGTTTAAGTGCCTCGATTGAATGACTTTTTAGTAAAAATTGTACTTAAAACCTTGTTTAAATTTGATTGTAGTGACCCAAGAACATAACGTACGTGAAATTGTTTATTAATAAAAATTTATATACATGATAAAACGACTTTTCTACTCTTTAGATTTCATCTTCTACTAGGTATAGGTATTTGTCGACAACAACTAGTGTAGGTAGATTATCTGAATTCACAGTGTACTGATCCTGATGTACTGCAATGTCGGGGTCACATTTTCTACAGTAGAGTGTAACTTCACTCTTGTCATAATTCTTTGTATAGTCAATGATACTATTCTCATTTATTCTATAGAATTCACATGTTTCAATTTGCCAATTTGAAGCAATTTCACAAACAGTGTCCTCAAGTGTCGAATCACATTCCGTCACAGCCAAATAAAAATCAGTGGGTTTATAATCATAAGACCCATTGTCTTTACAACGATGACATAGAAACCATATTCTTTTTTTGTTCCAGCAGTTGAATCGCTGACCCAGCTCCTCCTCCGAGAAGAATCTAAAACCACGACGATACCAATCTCGTAGCAATAAACTAAAATCACGGTTGGGGTTCAATCCAATCATACGGAGATGTATATCCTCCCAGTGATCAAATTTATAATAATGGCAATTGGAGCGTAGCTGCCCTCTAGGAGGAGACTCAAACGCCTCTTCAAGAAAGTAATTACAACCTTTAAATTTTATAGCATATTCTCTAAGCAACTTGCACGGGTTGCATAATCTACACTTTTCATCATACTCATCAATCATTGTGCAATTCTCACATGATGACCAGCTGCGCAGTGTGTACATACATAGGGGACATGTATGGAACATTTTTTTTCATGTGTTGACACTCTCACTGCCACAATGAAACTGAGCTACCAACAACAAAAAATTGTCTGAGATAGAGAGAGAGAGGAGTAAATTATCCTTGAGCACCATCTTTCTCATGAAAAAAAAGTCCTAAATTTCTAAACTAATGTTTAAAAGCATATTCACAATATCATTTTGCCGTGTCGTAATCAATATATCAATAAATTGTGTAAATGCATTTGAATCACGGCGTAGAAGCTTCATACAATAGTCTAATGATGGAGAATCAGTTTTCATTATATCCACAATCATCCCCCGAGAAAATATCTTCCTTTGAATAGACAGCTCTAGAAAATCGTCATCTAGAATCAAATGTTTTTCCATAAGCACATGATTCCCCAAGATTTACTTTTTTTGAAATCTATCCATTTTTTAAAGTCCTAACACTCATAGCTAATTTCAGGCTGACCAAAATTGTTCTTATTTTACTCTAAAAAATATATACTAGTCAACAATAGAAAGAAAAATACTTGTGATTCGGAAACAATTTTGTTAAACACATTTACAATAATAGTATTCACTGATGCATTTTGTTCTCATCAAATGTATTTCGATCGGACATCTAATGCTGACCGAAGTTTATTTATATGGAGAATATTCACTTTTCCAGCAAAACATAGTTGCTCCTCCTGTTTAAACTTGCTTAATGATATCACGTATCTAGCGTACATATTGTCTTATTCAAGGCATAGTCTACAGCCAGCGGTTATTTCCACAGCCACATTGGGTACTCGTATATCGTTGCTGCTGCTGTCGGCTCCATCATTAATCTCCAATAATGTAAATGAACACTCATTTCTTCTCTACTAATATCCTCTCAAATAAACTATTCTCTCTGAATTCAATTCTCTTACTAATATGAATTGTAGTGAAAACCATTCCTTTTATTCAAATCCCAACCACAAATCAAGCTATTGTATACTAAGCAACCTCTAATGTCTCTGATTGGCTCATAAAAAATGTCTACGTCAAACGGTACATTCATTGTGCAATTCTTATCAAAAAAAAAACAGTTTCTTGTACGCTTCATATCTATTACACTTTTGAGCATATTCTTGTAGGGTTGAATGTATTGTTCATATTGTATACTTTATTATCTTGTCCCGTTTCTTGTCCCGTTTCAATCTTATACACTCTTACTACTAGGGTTCTAGGCGTTTAACTTCCTGGCAATTATCCCCCAAAAAAGAATGCCTCCCAAAAATAAACCCCCAGCAATTACCCTTCGAAACAAGCAAGAGGGTGTTGCGGACGGTTCAAATTGATTAAAATGGTATGTGAGGGTGTGGTGACGGAACAAGAGCAGATTCTGTGGACAAAACTTCTTTAAGCATGTTGCATTGTCTAACATCAGGCTGGGAGGACTTGATTGGAGGTAAAAGGTTAAATGATTAGGATGAGAAGGTGGTTACGGAAGATTTCCACCTTGCCGTTAAAAGAGTGGGGTCTTAGACTTACTCCCCACCATTGCTGATAAATGAGCAACATTTCATGATTTAGCAATACAATACTAAACATAACAAAGGTCAACAAGGTCAAAACTTAACGTACCAGACACGGAAATTCCTGAATAAAAAGTTACAACAGATTGGTCCATATAAAAACTTTCAGTGTTTACGAAACTCGTTAAAAAAAACAATTAAAATAGCTAGGCGTACAATTAATATTTTCTTTTTTGATTATTTTTAAGGAAAAACGAAACTCGAAACGAAATTTTGTTGTCATAGGCTAGACGTATCAAAATTTGGCTTATTATGCTGATTTCTAATAAATAATATTGATTAAGTTTAGCGTTACCAATCAAGAGGTCCAAGCCTGAGGAAATTTGCCTGATTTTACAAAAAGGGAGGTAACACCTCTAAAAGTCATGACAACTTAATAAAAGTCACGCCATCTGATTCAGCGTGTTAGAAAACCCAACTGTAGAAGTTTTGAGTTCTCATCTGCAAACATGTGATATTTGTATTTTTTTTTTGCCGCACGAATAGTCGTAGAATATTGGGAGACGGCTCATTCGAACAGAAATTAGAATGCCCTTTTTTTTCCCAGCTGTCTGATCAAAATTTGAAAACTACTCACTGAAATAATTTTTCTTTGTTGAAGGAAGTTTGCAGGGGGTGGACTTTCCAAGGGATATTTTACACTGGTGCATATTGCCATAACACTTATTCAAAATTCTTTCTATTTGTCTCACTTTCTCTTTTCAAACTAAGTATTACACGTAGAGCGGTCAAGAGAAATGGTCCAAGGAAAATTCTTACTGGGTTGGAATTGTTGTGGTCGGCAAACTTATTAGCCAAAGAGCCAAACATGAATATTATAATAATTTTTAAAGAATTGGGAACCAAATCTTCTTCTTCAGTTATTTTTTTCGGTACTTATGTATTATTTGGTACACACTCGAGAAGTGAATTTGGGTTAATCCTGATGAAATATGCCAAAATATAAAGAAAATACAATACTTTATTAACAAATTTAGGCTATATATTTGCACAATAGGGAGGAGGATAAATGTAATAGGGAGGGGGGATAAAATATAGCAGTTCTTCATGCAAAATGTTTTATGCATGTACAATTATTCTGCATATTATGAAGTAAGACTTGTTTTCTAACTTCACGCTGTCCAGATACTTTACCCTCACCCCCTTAAAGTACAAATATATAGCCCAAATTATATAACTCCTATGTGTTCTGTCGTTCGCTTGTTTTCCACTGAGCGTAAGCTAATTGTTTCTTAATACAGACAAATAAAACAGGTTTGTTCTCGGGAGTGTACCAGATAATACATAAGCTCTACTTTTTTTTGCCAAATAAGTAGTACATTAAATAAAACAAAATTTCATGCTTATTAAATATTTATTAATGCAAACAATATATTTGCATTTCCTTGTGAAGTTTGAGTCAGTCACGTTTGTATTTTATTGTTTTCAATTTTTGGCATGATTCCAATTTCTCATCAACTCGTCAATTTTCTCTTGATAATGTCCATGCTAGAAAAAGAATTTTTACCATATACATGAAGAACCAAAAAGGGAAAGAAGAGCAAACACGAGCTTTTTCAGCTGATTGTAAGAGTTAGGTGTTGTTCCAGGTGTTGAAAGTGCTCATGTCTTCATTCTCCAGGTCATTCGAAGCAATGTTTTTTTATTTTTCGAAGAGCCACAAGTGCTTCTGGAGCCTCTGTCTTCTATTTTTTTGAGGATCTCATTACATAAAATGTTCTTATAGAACAAGATGTTCTATTTACATCAAATTGTACTTTGGAACTAAATCTTTGCCTAAATATACTAAATATTCGTTTTATCAAATGTATAAACATTTTTGTCGAAATTGTTTTATATCGCTTTTAACTTATGTTTTTAGAAGCTGGTGATGCTTTACCAAGTGAGATAAAAAAGCAGGTTTACATTCTGGATCCTTTAATGTTTCCCAAACTTGCAGATGGTCCTATGAGCACTTTTCCCAGGATTTTGTCATCATGTAAAATTGAACCTGAGTCTCAGCAATTTGACTCTACATCTATTAGGGATGAAAGTAAACATTTCGGAGTTCCGGGATCAACTAAATATAATAAGAATGGCTAAAATTTGAATTAAAGAAGTAGAATCTTAGCTCTAACTAGAATACTACTACTTACGACAGAAGGCAGAAACAAGCTGCCCTAAGCCAAGAGACGTAGAAATGTCTCTTGGTGTGGGACACAACCACAGTTTACAGAATTAACCAGTATGATCATTCCCTATCTCACCCATTATAAAAACCCGGACCGAGGTGCAAGTGCTCCGAAGAACGTAGAAACATAAGCGGCATTAGATCTTTTCACGGGTAGACAAGTCAGATTTCTCTTGGACGCGAAACAATCGGAAATAAGTGGAATACCCGCTATTACGAATAATGTATTTTGTAACCATTTCTCATTGATTGACGCAAACAAACAGATACATAACTGCACAAACAAGTGGGAGCTTTTAGTTCGCGGCGAGACTGAAAACCAGAAATGATCTGCGATAAACTTACTGGATAATACTATAAACTGTGGACACAACTATCAGTACAGTCTGATTAGTATATTCAAAAGATCGGAATTTCCAAGTTCGCATAATTTCCTCGGTATCAGTTAAAAAAAGAGTCAAACTATTTCAGTCAGCGGACAGTTGAAGTTACAGGCTCAGGGAAACTATGAATATCTTTAGAAATAGAGTGCCATTGCTAGAACTGGTAGATAATTACTCTTCAGTTTTGATCAGGTCGTGTCTAGGAGGAGCCCCTCCCGAAATAATTCTTGAAAATTCCCTTCCGAAATAATTCTTGGATTCGTAAACTGGTCTTAAAATGCAGGAATAAATAAACAGTCTTAACTCCCCCACTTGAAAACAGATAGGTTTTATTTTAGTATATAGAATCTCAAGTTCACTTTGCATGTTCAGTTTTTTTAGCTTTGCATAACGATCTTGATGTCTCACTTGGTAGTCTATAATTAAACGACATGTAAGCATGATAGAAAGTACATTGAAAAAGAGGAAGATTTTAGAGCCTTGAAATTATTTTTGTATTTCGTAATATTATTTTGTATAGTCTTTGTATTATATCCTCCTCCATTGTGAGGAACCAACTGAATAACTTTGAAATCAAGAAATTAGAAATTTAATGAAAAGAAATACTTTTTCCAAATAAATAAGATCTGGATAGAACCAATTTTTTTGTACAGCTTTCTGGTTGAAATAAAAGCAGTCGGACGGGTGCCCAAAAGAATCTGTTAGCAGTTTCTTCGGAAAAAATCTAATAAATCCTTTTCCGTCTTTCGTACTGCCCACATTTCAAAATCATAATTGATCACTGTTATCATTCAAGTCTCCAATATTCTAATCTTGGTTTGGAGACATATCTTTCTATTCTTCCAAACTTTTTTCATTTTTGTAAAAACAACCTTGTCCGTGTTTATTCTACTTTGACATATTCCTCACATATCCCATATGTAGTTATAATAAGACCTATTTAAGTGAAGCTATCCGTCTGATCCAACGTCTCGTGATCCAGTATTACTCTTCGCACTAACTGATATTTATTTAATATAACTTAGTCTTCTTATCAATAATTTTCAAATTTATTTTTGAGTCCTTAACTCTCAGAACCACTACTACTACTACTAACAACTCATCGCAGCACCAAGCCGCCTGAGGCCAACACAGCTACGCACGCTCCTCCTCCAACCCAATCTATTCAAAGCCTCCCTTTTTACACCCGCCCACGAAGTTCCCATTTCCTTTAAATCTTTCTTTATGACGTCCTCCCAACCCAGACGGGGACGACCTGCTTTCCGTTTAGCCCTAGATGGTTGGCCGAAAAGAACAATCTTCGGCAATCTGTCATCCTTCATCCGAACAACATGTCCTAACCACCTCAACCTTTCTTTCATTATAGACCTAGAAAGCGGTATTGAACCACATTTTTCGTATATCCTATTGTTTGAAATACGGTCAGTCAGCCGGGTACCCAGAACAATCCTTAAGCAATTTCTCTGGAAAACATCTAGCAAATCTTCATCCGCTTTTCGGAGCGTCCATGCTTCAGAGCCATATTTGACCACTGTCATCACTGTAGCTTCTAAGATTCTAATCTTGGTTCGCAGACTTATCTTCCTATTCTTCCATACTTTTTTTTAACTGTGAAAAAACACCCTGAGCCTTGGCTATTTTATTTTGAACATTTTCACTGCTCCCACCATCTTTACTAATAATACTACCAAGGTAAGTGAAACTGCCCACCTGATTAGTCTTTTCGTTACCCAACGTCACCTTTTCATCTTCACTTATTCCTAGCCTTAGTGACTTGGTCTTCCTAACATTAATTTTCAAACCAATACTAGCACCCTGAACTCGCAAAACCTCTAAAACTTCATTCATTTTGCTCACACTTTCATCTAGGATGCTTAAATCATCAGCATAATCCAAGTCCAGGAGACTTTTTCCTCCCCATTTGATTCCGTGGTCTCCCATTGCCTTTCCTGTGCTCCTTAAAACAAAGTCCATCAAAATAATCCATATAAAGGGGGATAGAACACAACCCTGCTTAACTCCTGATTTAATACAAAACCAGCTGCTACCCTCATTTCCTACCTTAACAGCAGCAGTGTTATTCTCGTACATAGCACTAATCACTTTAATGTATTTGTCTGGTATACCATACAAGGATAAAACCTTTACTAAAGCTCCTCTATCAACAGAATCGAACGCTTGCTCATAATCTATAAAACTGAGGACCAAAGGTGTTTGAAAACTTAGGCACTTCTCAATTATTAACCTAAGAGTGAAAATTTGGTCAACACATCCTCTACCTTTTCTAAAACCGCACTGCTCTTCTCTTATAACTTTGTCTACGGCATCTCTCAGTCTAAAAAGTATCATATTACTAAGCAATTTGCTACCTACAGAGACCAGACTAATGCCTCGATAATTACCACACTCACTTTTATCACCTTTCTTATAAAGTGGCTTAATTAAGGTTTTCCTAAAATCGTTAGGTACTTCCCCTTTTTCAAAAATCATATTCATAATCTTCAATAACTTATTTTTAACCTCAGAGCCACCATATTTAAGAAACTCATTTACTACCCTATCAGCACCTGGAGCCTTATTATTCTTTAATCCTTTTAGTACTGTTTCTAATTCCTCCTCACAAAACAAATCTTCCTTCACATCCAAGGTATCACAAACTTTTTCATTTTCCTCTATATTTTTTCCTGCAACTCTATCTCGGTTAAGGAAATTCTCAAAATGTTCGGCCCATCTTGCTTTAGCTTTTGTCTTATCGCTAATTGCCACCCCATTCCTATCTTTAACTGGGACAAGTCCGGATTGACTACTACCTCTCAATTTGTTAACGTGCCAGTACAATATTTTACTATTATGCCGTCTAGCTGCATCTTCTAAATCCTCGGCAATATTATCCATGGCTTCCACTTCACAGCTCCTTAGTTCATATTTCAATACTTTCTCCACTTTCTTTACATTTCTTTTATTTTCGTGTGATCTATCACTCAGATAATTCTTGTACAAGTCCTTTCTCCTTTCTATTAAACTTAAAGCTTTTTCACTAATATTCTTAGCTGCAGTTCTAGCTTTCTTCCCTAATACCCCTTCAGCAACTTCACAAATTATTTGTCTAAAATTATTTCAACCATCTTCCACATTATCAAATTTTAAACTCTCAAGTTTAGTATTCAACTGTTCCTGGAAAGTTTCTCTCAAATTCTCATCCTGGAGTCTACTAACATCATAACTTCCCGGGAGGTAATTACCCTTCCGATATTTCAGCTTTAAATTAACCCTTGACACTACTAGATGGTGATCTTTACTTTTAACATCCGTATAGATGAGCATAAAACGTAACCTCGCTTAACTCCTGAATAAGTATGAACCAAAACAATGTTATCAGAGGCAATGTTTTATCTTTTGCTAAAGAAAAGGTGATACGGCTTCAGTTTTTCTTTTCCAGATGCACATCATATGTAAAACGTGGTGTTATGAACTTGAGAGGGTGTGTATTCAATTAGAAATTGTAAGTTATAATGCCATTTTTAAGAATTAAGATATTGTATTTTAGCTTGCTCCCTGCTCCCCCCCTCACTCGTTTTTTTACTCACATGCATCCGCTACAAACTGTGTGATAGCCAAATTGTTAAAAAAATAAAAAAAATCTGGGGTCAACAAATTCCGCCAGAGCCCGGAGGCACGTGTTGACAGTTATTCCCTGGGTATATATAAGGTTTGTATGGAAGGGTTGGTCGTATAAACTTGGGAGGGGCTCATTTGATTGGAAATTGAAATTTCTTTTTTCTTTATTAAGAGACAAAAGCTATAGGAGGTGAAATAGAACCCGTCCCCCTTCTTTACCCATATGAGTCCGATAAATATATTGAGAGAAATAATTTTTTTAAAAACCCATAAAATATAAGATAACAGAATCTTCGGGAGTGACACAACCCTTCCAAAGCCTGGGTACACTTGTAAAAGATGTACCCCGGGACAGAAAGGTTTTATAGAAGGGGTGGTCCTATAAACTTTGGAGGGGGCTTGTTCGATTGGAAATTGAAACTTTTAGTGTCCTTATTAAGAGTGAGAATTGATCGGAGGGCTAGTTGCCTACCCCAATGCCCTCTTTCCCCCGAATATATCCCATGACAATTTTGAGATACCCATTTTGTTAAAGATAGTTGAAAGATAAGATACTCTGTCCCAGGGGCATAAAAGGTCGGGATGGTCTTAACTTTGGAGGGGGCTCAGTCGATTGGAAATTGAAAGTTTGTAGTTTCATCCTTAAGAGCGAAGGGATTGGAGGGCAACTATTACCCCCACGCTCTCTTTTCTCCAAATGCATTCGAAAAAAAATTTAGACAGCCAAATTTTACACAGCCCTGTAAACCCGAGGGTCAAGGGTTGCAAGTTATTCTCCAGGGGCATATAAGGTTTGATGGAAGGGAATGGTCGTATAAACCTTGAAGGACGATAATTTGATTGGGAATTGAAAGTTCTAGTTCCCCATTTTAAGAGTCAAAAATAACTCTTTAAGTTGCCCCCTCCCCTCCACGTACTATTTTACTCAAATGCATCTGAGAGAAAATTTGAAAAATACAGTGTGCTCAAAATAGTCCACAGAAACTTTCATAATTACTGTGGAGTTGATAAAATCCCTCGAGCCCTGGGGCAAGGGCAAGGGTGGCAGGTAGACCCCGGAATATAGACGGTTTTATGGACAATGTGGCCGTATAAGTTTTGGAAGACGCTTATTTGACTGAATAATCAAATATTTTTTTTAAGAAGAAGGTGTTCTATACGCTTCCATTTATTTTAACTACATCTTTGTCTGAATTTACTGAATTTTCTTTTCGTAAAATTTATATACATTTTTGTGAAACTTATTTTATATTTGTTTTAATTATGTTTTTAGAAGTTGAAGATGCTTTACCAAGTGACAGTAAAAAGCAGTTTGATACTTCAGACCCTTTTTTGTTACCCAAGCTAAAGGATGGTCCGACGACTACTTTTCAATCCATTACGGTACCATGTAAACTTGCACCTGAGTCTCAGGACTTTGGCTTCACATCTATCAGTAATCAAGGTAAGAAATTAAGAGTTCTAGGATTAACTTGACGAGATTACAATGACTAGAATTTGAATTAAATAAGTAAATTCTTAACTCTAACTAGAATACTACTACTTACGACTTAAGGCAGAACAAAGCTGTCCTAAGCCAAGAGACGTACAAATGTCTCTTGGTGTGTGACGCAGTAGGTTTTAGACTTTTACAGTGAGAGAAGGAGGCGATACCCAAACTCTTGTTTGTAATGATTTTTATTCGAAAACCAAGGTTGATTTGCACATCAATTTAAGTCTCACTCGTTTTAAGATTTATTTATTTATTTACATTAATATCCATTATATGTTTGTTTGCATTGATTATGTATTTAATTTCTTTTCATTTGTACTTCAATAGCAAAATATTTTTTTTAGTTTCAAGCTTGATTTTCAAATTCAATCCAAGCATTACTCGCTTTAAGATCTATTTATTCAATTATGTTATTACTTGTTGTATGTTTTTTCTCATGATTGTTCATTTAATTTCTGTTCGTTTTGGGTTTCATTTATTCTTTAATAGTAATTTCTGGTCGTTTTGAGTTTGAATTTTAACAGGTATTTGTATCTACTGAGCTTAAGTTTAAAATGGCCTTCACTTTTCTTTGAAAAACTTATTTTTCGGAAAGTTAATTAATTTTTGTTTGTTTTGATTGCAAAAAGTTTCAAGTTTTTAAAAAATTTTCATTTCAAAATAAAACTTAAAAAAAAAAATCAAATCTTCATCAAAGTATCGAAACTGGCATCAAAGTAACAATATCAAAGTCAAAAAAGTTTGTCCCCTTTGAAATGAGCCCCCTTTTGTACCGGGAGTAAAACACGATATATTTGAAATACCAAAATAAAGTTCCTTCTTTAATTCGGACTCCTATAATTAAGCTAAATCTAGTTTCAAAAATGAAAAAGTCCTTAATCAGCAAAGAAAAGAAACTGCAGTCTTTGGATTTCGCCAAGACAGTGAGCAATAAGAAAAGTGCTACGCACAATATTTTTAAGGACGTTTAAACGATAAGAACCGTGTGAACGCCTTAATCATCAAAAATATTTAAGACGTATTATTGGACGAGGGGCCATGTCCTTGGTGAACGGAAGACAATGGCAGACAGTCCCCACAGCGCATGTAGAAAGATCCGCGTTGTGGAGGGGTGTACATGTGTTTTTAATTTGAATATGAAGTGAGATCTAAAGGATTTCGTACCGCACATGATCTCGGTCACCATTCATTGTCTTTGATGTGACCCGTTGCTGTACAACTCAACATGTAAGTTAAATAAATCTATTGTCTTTTCATAAGTGTTCGTTTCTCTTGTATGTCTGAGTCTCGTCCGATAATAGGTAACTAGTTCGCCAGTCTCCAAGGTAAATGCTCCCTAAGGAATCTGATCTCCAAGTGGCGCTATAGGAGAAATCTCTATCGCTACGAGCAAATCTTTTCTATTACCACAAATATGTCTTCAATGGTACAAATGGCGCGTGTCGAAAATTTGAGGATAACTGCGAACTAGTTAGGCCGTTTAAACTTTGTAATTCAATTTCGATTTTTGGATAGATACAGACATATAAGAAAATTTATTTGGCATTTAACCGCTAGGATACTTTTTTAAACCCATTTTATCAATTTTTTTTTATTTGCAAACCACAAATTTTGTTATTAAAAATTTAATTAAAATTGTTATAAACGCAAAAAAAAAAAAAAACGAAAATATGGAGGATATAAATGAATTACTATTAGTGCAGAAGTTAGTCGCAAAAAATATATAAATTTCGAAATCTATCCCGGAATACAATTGTAAATCAGATATTTACGAATTTAATATCCAATTGACCCAGTTTGTACAATTAACAAAAACAGACGTTGGAGCGTTAAAAGACATGCTCCTACTACGATTAAGAGGCCAGGCCTTAACCTTTCTAAAACAGGTCGAGCATACCATAGGAAATAACGCCAACTTGCCAATAAAGACGGTGGATGACTTGTTAAAAGCATTCAAAGAGAGATTTATAGAAACCAGTTCAATAAATAAATTAAAACATGGAGTAGTAAGCTTTTATTTGTCACAAAATATAAGGGAATATCTGGATAATATACTTATTTCCGTAGAAGCAAAATACGGAAGTGGTTCGGGGCAACTGTATGAAAAAATCATACTAAATACCTTTTTGCAAGTGCTACCCCCAAAACTATATAGAGTAGTAATATCCAAGAATATTCAGACATTGGATCTTGCAGTCCAAGAGGTAGAACGACTAATTGAAGTTGATAAAATGGTTGCTAATCATAGTAATACAAAAATAAACAGCCTAGGCGACTCAAACGCGAACCTAATCTTCAAGGGCGATCAGACATCCCCCAATTTCTTTTCAAGGGATAACTCCCCAGTAGCACAAAGAAACAAAACGCCAGAACCCGCTAGGCAGAAAACAGTACGTTTTCAGCCCATTAACCCTACAATAATAAGGTGCTATAACTGCAATCGTGTCGGCCACATAGCAAGAGAGTGCCACTACGTCACCAATCCCATACCAAGAAATGCTGTCGGTAATACGCTAAATTACGGTAACCATTTGTTCAGAAGAACAAATTTTAGCACCGGTCGTGCAATAGGCTATAGCCAGGGGGGATTGCGCCAATCAGTACCTTATAATGCGTACCAACCAAATTTGTATAGCCCTTTCCCCAACAGGCAAATTAATTACCGGTTTGAAAACCCAAATCCTCGCCAAGGCCAATATAATGCGAGAATGCAATATAAAAATAATGAAAATTTGCCGATGAGAAATGAAAATTTTACAAGCCAACGGCACTGGCAAACAGCGCCAGCAAACGGCACTGACACGAGACATCCACTTTACCATAATAATACATGGCGAAGACAGGCAGACGTAAATATGCCTACGGAACCTAATACGTCTGAATATCTATTACAGGCACCGACAAATGAAATAAATTCTCAGGGACACGCTTCAGGCCCCTCAGAAACATAAGTTGGACCCCGAGGGTGCCAAGGATATTTAATAGGTCCAAAACAATACTAGTGCCTTCTTGTAGTGATATTATTAACAAGTTACCTATATTTAATGATTTTTGTGTAGAAAACGTTTACTTTACGGCCTTAGTTGACAGTGGTGCTACTGTAAATATCATAAACTCTTGCGTATTTAATACGTTGCCTCTGCACATTAGGCGACAAAAGAACCCTAATAATCCCAATTTAACAAGTGTTACAGGCCATAAATTAAACGCAAAAGGGTCAATTTGCCTAAACGTAAAAAGAGACAACAGAACCTTCATGACAAATTTTATTATATGTGATAATCTCCCATATAAAGCTATTATAGGGGCAAATTTTCTAAGGTCTAATGAAATACTATTAGACATAGCCAACGAGAATTTGGTATACCCAGCTAAGGTGGGGGAAAAAATTTCTACCTTAAGAAATCATAACAGAGGCTACGAAGATAACATAACAGTAAACAAAATTTCTAATGGTATAATGTCGAAGTATTTTGAAACTCATGTCTCGCAAAGGCAGGGCATAATTGGAAATTTTCCCAATTATCCTGAGAAATATCGCAAAAATAAAGCAAATTTAAATAATAACAGTATTTAATCTGCGATAATAAAAATAGGAGATACGATACAGTACAGATCAAACGAAATAAAGAAAATGGTGGAATTGTGGAAAAACATAGTAAAACCCAACGTGAAACCACAAGATGCCACAATGGCGCAGCATAGCGCCAGTATGAATCTAATAAACAATGATAACAAAGAAAAAGATTACAGATTTGCGATAAAGAAAACAAAAATCCCTCCCAAAACGATGCAAAAAATCCAAATACCACAAATGATCGAGCCAATAATTAGCAAATCAGAAATATGGTTTGCGACACCGTCTGAAATACCTGAAAATCTGTTATGCGAGGAACAGATTATATCCTATGACAAAGGGGAAGGTTTTATTTGGGTAACCAATAACCATAAAAATGATTCAGTTACAATTAAAAAGGGAACTTTTCTAGTCCAAATCCAAGTTTTAAAGGAAAATGATTTAAATAGACGGGAAAATTCTAAAATAAACCTAGTTAACGGTATTAAAACTTCAAATAACAAATATCTTTTAACTAAATCGCAATTTTTAAACAAATTTAAAATGTATAATATTACGTATATGTAAATTAAAAAAAAATTATGCTATTTTTTTTGTATTTTTATGTATTTATTTTCTGAATCTTAAAATTACATCGGTATGATCCCATTTTACCAGCATTCATTTTTAACGACTGGTAATCCCGTAGCAAAACAGCCATATCGCGTGCCATATAAGCACAAAGAGTGGTTAAAAAATAAAATCCATGAATTAGAAAGGAACGAGATTATACGCCCAAGTATAAGTCCGTATAGTGCACCAATAATCTTAGTACCAAAAAAGACTGGAGATTTTAGGCTCGTTGTAGATTATAGGGCTCTCAACAAACAAGTAGTTAGCGATAAATTTCCTCTACCAAGAATAGACGAAATTCTTGACTCAATTTCAAGCAAAAACAAAATTTTTACTTCTTTGGACCTTACCCAAGGCTACCACCAAGTGAAAATAGCCGATAAGGATGTCCATAAAACTGCATTTTCAGCATCCGAATATGGATCTTATGAGTACTTGAGAGTACCATTTGGGCTTAAAACAAGTTCAAGCGCGTTATGTAGACCCCTATTGCACCTGTTAAGAGGATTAAAGAATATAATTCATTTTGTTGATGATATTATATGCGTGGGGGAAGACACTGAGCAACACTTGGCAACTTTAGCTAAGGTGTTCGAGAAGTTCAGGCAAGGCAATTTAAAATGCCGGCCTGAGAAAGTAAACTTATTTCAATCCAAAATTAAATTTTTAGGAGTAGTAGTAACCCAGGGAGAGATATTCCCAGACCCTGATAAAATGAAATGTGTTGAAAACCTCAAGCCCCCCAGAACTATGAAAGAATTAAGGGGAATTTTATGACTTACTGGCTACTTTAGAAAATTTGTACGCAATTATTCCCAAATTGCGAAACCCCTCACGGAATTAACGAAAGGAAACTCCCATAATGTTACCTGGTCCCAGGAAGCTCAAACTTCCCTAGACCAACTCAAGAAGGCGCTCACTTCCGAATCAATTTTATCACTCCCTGATTTCGAAAATGGAAAATTTGTGGTTACCACTGATGCTAGTTCAAAAGGCATTGGCGCAATTCTTTCGCAAATAATCCCGGTAGAAAACCCTAACCCTCCACAGGGAACACCCAAACAAATAGAAAAAGTTATATGCTATTCAAGTAAAACTTTATTAAAGGGCGAAAGCAGTTATTCCGCCACAAACTTAGAATTGTTATCTATTATCTATCACTTGGACAAATTTAGGCATTATTTAATTGGTAGAAAATTTATATTACGATCAGACCAGAAAAGCTTGCAGTACATTCACACATTTAAAAACCCCACGGGCATTCTAACTAGATGGATCATGAAAATCCAATATCTAGATTATGACTTTGAACACTTAAAGGGAAAACAAAACGCAGCTTGCGACTTTTTGAGTAGATATCCAGAAAATGAACCGTCGGACACTGAAGAAAATGAAGTTAATGCTATAAATGCTAAAAGCAAACATGGATGTAAGAAAAACAAAATCAAAGACGCAGTAAAAGAAAATAAAAAGATAAACTATTGTCCCTTGTCTTTGGAAAATATAAAAAGAAAGCAAATAAAGGACGGAATATGTGTAGCACTAATTGATTATTTGGTGAATGATGAGGCTTTACCGGATAAATTCAAAACTATTAGAAAAGAGATAGATAATTTCTACTATGACCTTGATGAAGAAATACTGTGTAGGATTGTGACTGCTGAGACAAATAGAAACCAAACCTCGGTAATACCTGCATTACCACAAAGCTTGATCGGGCCTGCATTCGAATATTGTCATTCGGACACATGTGGAAATCCAGTAGTTATGAAAATATCCCATAATTTAAAAAAACAATACTACGTACACTCATCCATGATAAACCTGAACAACTGTGTAGGTACTTGCGAATCAAGTACCTTTAGAAAACCCCCCCCATCGGCTCCAACTCATACCCAGGGCCCGGTCCACGACGCACAATACCCCGTCGAGCTTATCTCGTTCGTCCTATACGTGACAAAGTGAGGCTTACCTGTTTCCAGCAGAGGCCATACGTGTATTCTTTCGGTTGTAGATCATTTTTCCGGATTTACTTTTGAAAAAGCATTAAAAAATCAAGGTGCTTATGCCACAAGTAAGGCATTAGAAAAATTATTTTTACAATTTGGCATTCCTAATAAAATTTTGAGCGACAACGGGAGCAATTTTGTTGCACAAGTAACAAAATATTTAATTAGTTTCCTTAATATATATAAATTGGTGACAGCGCCTTACAATCCACACGATAATGGAAAAATATAAATAATGAATAAAATATTCTCTAAGTTTAGAATTATTAATACTAACTAAAATAGTAGCGACTGGGACAAATTATCACATTATTTAACAAACTTAATCAACACTGATTTTTCCTAAAAAACCAGATAAAATCAATTTTTTTTAATTTTTGTTCTTTTTTTTATAAGCCGTTTTTATTATTTTATTTAATCTGGGATATTTTATCACGACTCAGAAGATTATAAACAATTATTCATTAATAGGATGATGAAAACTTATAGGATAGTTAGGCACGAATTGGAAAAATGTAAAATAAACCAAGAGCTAAGAAACCAACCCAAAATTAGGGGGAGTATTGATTTCAAAGTAGGAGACTTCGTTTACCTAAATAACGAGACACAAACTGAAGAAAAAAAACTTTCCAACAAATAGTCTGGGCCGTACAGAATAGTCAAAAAGTACGATAATGAAGAGACCTTTAAAATGGAGAACCCCGATAGCGGAAATACTTACAAGGCGCATGTTAGCCGAGAAAAAACAGCCAAATTTCCAGATAGATGGGTATCTCATCCCTCGTCTACTGATTCGTCAGATTCGGAAAATGAGCCCCCTAGCTCAAGACTGGCAGAACTAAAACACATCAATTACAAGACATTTTATTTTGAATATTAAAGTGATTAAATACTCATTTAAGAATTTTTGTACTTTTAAAATCTAGTGAGTAAAGAAAAAAAATAATTGCTAAATGAAAGTAGACGAAATCCACAAAGAACCCAAAACGATTAATAAGCCCTCTCACGAGATTTATATTATAAAATATACCCCAAAACACAATTATTCACCGATAAACTCTCGACCCCATGTCACCCCAAAAGATTTACAGACGATATGGTTTCCCCTACAACACCAATAGAAAGGCCCCTGTCATTACAGGAAGAATTAAACAGAGCTGTAGAAACCCCCGGTCTTACTGTAAAGAAAACTTCTCTCAAAGTGTTAATTAAAACAAAATTGCGAGAAGCTATTGACTTAATTAATGTCCCCATCAAAAATAGTCAAAGTAAATTGTCCGAGAATAAAACTCCCAATGATGAACAGCAAGGTCAACATCATGGTATAACTGTGTCCAAAGTCAAACCTAAAAAGTGGACTTCATGGAGGGAAACCTTTGTGCAAAGAATGCCCCATCCCCCTGAAGACATGGCCTTCAAACAATGGAGGAACCCCGCAAAAACTATTGATTCCTCCCAAAGCTCTCAAGAATCTTTGAAATCCCCCGAGTTGAGAACTCAAGGCGAGGACTTAGAGAATACACCTTCTACTTCCAGAGGAGTAGAAATTTACGAAGGAAGGGCAGGTGACACCTCAAAAAGGGCCACCTCTAAAAGTCCTAATCCGGAGTCGTTGCAAACCCGTTCAGAAGAGTCTGATGGTGAATCGAAACCAAATAGTAGCAAAAGAAATAGGGAAATCAAGGCCGATCTCAGCAGCCGCACACGGTAAAAAAACGATATGAAAAGGGCATGAATTTTTGAAAAAACAATACAAAAAGTTTGACATTATTTCGCTAGACAACCCTAAAAATAAAAAAACGCAAGAAACAGAGGAGAAAGTAACGACACAGTCAGGCAGAACGGTTAAAAAACCTGACAGATGGGAATATCACTAATTAATGAAAAGACAAATTTAAAAGATATGAATTTAACACCATAATAAATTAAACAGTGGGCAAGTAAAGTTAACCAAGTCAATATTAATGAAAAAAAAAAATAAAAAAAATACCACGAGTAATGTCAAAACGTTGACGATCACAGAAAATAACCAACGGTAGGAAGCTAGTGGTCAACCGAAAACGACAACTCGCGTTGGACCAAGATTTGTGGGAAGCCCGGGGAGGAACTCATGGCCCATAATTGTTTTTTGTAATTTTTTTTAAACGATCGTAGGAAGGGATATTTTTCAGTCCTTCAAGTGTAAGAAATTAGTATTTTTATGCCAACCAGGGCCAGTCAAAAAAATACTTAAAGGTTGAATATAAACTTCGGTGAGCTAGTTAAGTTTTCTTTTTTGGATCTGAATGATTTTAAAGAGAAACAGTGAGTTTACTTTCTTATAGAACCGAGAAAAAAAAAAACGTTTTAATTTCATTATATTATATCTATGACGTATGTTGTCGTACAGCTCTGTGTTAAACATTAGTTTAAAAGAGAAAAAAAGGCATTTATGTCTTTAGCTCCGTGGCGAAAAATTTGATTTCATTAGTTTATATCTATGACGTATACAATAACAGAGAGATCACTGTTCTATAGTTCTGTGACAAAAATGTTATTTAATTTTATTGTTTTATATATGAAATATATTGTGCTCTAATTCTTGTGACATATTCTCGAATGTCATTCATTTTATTTATGACTTATGCTAACTCAGGTTCCCCTAGTATTTTTTATGAAAAATTAAACAAGTTCCCAATAACGATGTATTGTATCAAAAAAAAAACAAGAAATTACCAGGACGTAATCTAATTTTTATATGAAATATTTTATAGTTTTGACGAGTATAATTATCTTAAGCCTACCAATTGCTTATCCATGTGTATCTTACTCGAGTAATATATTGTTTCTTACTCGAGTAATATATGTACTAATAGCTAACTATTGGTAACTATAACCAAACAACCTATTGGTACGTTTATATGTAGAATTTCACGGCGGATGTGAAATTATATCTCAATAATAATATGTAAAATTTTAAAACCATTTAATCAGTTAAGATATATGAATTGAAACCCTGTGTATGTCCAATGGCGACTAAGTAAAACCCACAAGGAATTCCCGATTACTGTGAAGGTGTTTCTCGCTTAACGGATTCTAATGAGACTTTAATATCAATTTATTTATTTAGTTCTGAAGGATTTGCTCAAACAATAGCCTTCTAAAAAAAAAAAAGATATCGATGTCAGTTCTTCATTATGCTTATATTCTTTGCCAAGCATTAACTGGAATCTACGGAGGCAAGCTTGGAAATCCTGCATCTAATGACCTTACTGGAAAAGCGAATATGAGGCACCAATGTTGACTTGTAGTTACTGAAAAATCCCGAGACTAAGAACCTCTGCATTTTAGCCTTTAAACCAGGAACCACATGGAAAAGTCTAATCCAAGAAATAGGGAAGACAGCAGAAAACTAGTTGGTATAGAAGTCTCCACTAGTCCGTGTTACGCATTGTTCACCCATCGTAGTACAGTGTGCTTAAAAATGAGCGGTTGTGACGCCACAAAGGCGTTTCATAAGTATCACTGACGTGCGAGAGCAATGCAGTCAAGAAAAATATCTTAAAAGTTGACATCAAACATAATACTAGTGGGTCATGTATGGGTATCTACTAACGATCGTTCCGTTCTCAAAACACATTGGACGAATTTTCTGTTTTAGATTTTCATTGTGAGTGCTAATATTAGTGTATTTATTTAATTCTGTCTCATAGCTAAGAAATTATAAACCAATTAATACGTTAATTATTGTATGTGTATTTACTTCAAAGAACATGTGATTCTGCCGCGTTGTTTTTATTGCAGGAAAGTAAATGGACACCTTGGTCATTGAGTATTACAATAAGCTGCCCAGTACAGATACGACCCAGTAACATCTATTTTATCATATCCCAACCAGCGAAGAGTACTCACCATAACCCCAGGCAACTTTTGCCCCAGCTTGGCCTATGAAAATAACAGCGGACTTTCACCGTTATTTATTTAACCATGAACTATATTACGTATCAGGTAACACAATACTCTAACCACAAAATAAATGGCCTTAACGAAAGACATAAACACATGAACGCTGAGGAACCCCTCAGCCCGTACAAGATAAAAATAAGCAGATATAGCTGTTGATAGTCACTATGGACCCCATAATAATTTGACAGTATAGTGATGATATTTGAAGCTAAACTATATTAAACGATATTTAAAGTTAAATGATACTTAAAGACATTTTAAGATATTTGAAGATGAAATTAAAGAAAATTTGAAGTTTTGAGAACTCCATCGATCAGCACATGATTAACGATATTTTAAGTTAAAAGATACTTAAAGACATTTGAAGATATTTGAAGACGAAATTAAAGACAATTTGAAGTTTAATTCTGAGAACTCCATCAATCAGCACACGATAGACGATATTTGAAGTTAAATGACATTTAAAGACATTTGAGGATATTTGAAGCAGAAATTAAAGACAATTTGAACTTTAACTCTGATAACACCATCGAGCAGTACAAGATAAACGATATTTAACAATATTTGAAGTTAGATGATAGTTGAAGAGGTTCGAAGTTGAATTTAAAGACAATATATTAAGAGAGTCACTATAGTACGACGGCAACCCATTTCTAATGGCACAAATGAACAATTTTACGCGAGAATACATTCTCTATGTGCCTCGAAACTCCTAAAAATGATATGCTGAGAAGAAAAACACCAACACCTGTAGTGGGAAGAATCATTTCCCAATTGACTATTAGAACTATGTTTAACAGTCATTTCCCAGTTGACTATTAGGGGAAACCTACCGTGGAAAGACAACTAGACTCAAACTGTTCCATGAAGAAACCATAACGTAAGTGCTTCGAAATTTTTGCCACGACAAAAGGAGTGAAGCACAGTAATTTACAACAGAAGTGTGTAGTACACTAAGGACACGAAAGGTGATGAAGAGATGTAAATCTACATGTGTTACTTCCTAATAGCTTTGACAATTTAAAAATCTCAATAGTGAAAGTGTTTTAATGTCATCAGTGAATATGTTAAACCAAATATTGTATTTTATAAATAATTTATTTGTGTACAACAAGTATAATTATGTTTAATATTACTATTTTATTAATTTAAGGTTGTTCTTTTTTTATTTATTAATTAATTTATACAGCAAAAAAAAGAGAACTAACAGACTATTATAGTAGTCACCACCTTTTGTGACCATTACAAGTAATCCGGGTTAGATATAGAAAAAGAAAAAAAAAAAAATATTAAGTATATTAGCTAACCTATAACCAAAAATAATCTTATTACTTTAGATTAATTTTATATATGGATTTAGAATAAAATAATAAAAATAAATAAAAAATTTTAAAACTCCTGATGGGCAGTAACTAATGACGGGGCGTCATTATTTCATGGGAAGGGTGATATGTACCGGGAGTAAAACACTATATGATTGAAATACCAAAATAAATTTCCTTCTTTAATTCTGACTAATATAATTAATATAAATCTATTTTCAAAAAGGAAAAAGTCCTTAATCAGCGAAGACAAGAAACTGAAGTCTTTGGATTTCTCCAAGACAGTGAGCAATAAGAAAAGTGCTACGCACAATATTTTTAAGGAAGTTTAAAAGATAAGAACAGTGTGAACGCCTAAATCATCAAAAATATTTAAGACGTATTATTGGGCGAGGGTTCGCGTCCTTGGGGCACGTGAGCCAATGGCAGGCAGTCCCTAGAGCGAAGGACGAAAGATCTGCTCTTGGGAGTGGTGTAAATGTGTTTTTTAATTTGAGTGTTAAGTTAGATCTAAAGGAGTTCTTACAGCAAATAATCTCTGTCGCCATTCATTGTCTTTGATGTTACCCGTTGCTGTACAACTAAACATGTAAGTCTAATAAATCTATTGTCTTTTCATAAGTGTTCGTTTCTCTTGTATGTCTGAGTCTAGTCCGATAATAGGTAACTAGTTCGCCAGTCTCCAAGGTAAATGCTCCCTAAGGAATCTGATCTCCAAGTGGCGCTATAGGAGAAATCTCTATCGCCACGAGCAAATCTTATCTATTACCGCAAATAATCCTTCAATGGTACATACGACGACCCCTTCTATATGAAGTGCGTCTGGGAAAAAAATAAATGGAGTATGGGGGGAGGCTGGCTGCCCTCTGATCACATTTTACTCTTAAAAAGTGAATTACAACTTTCAATTTCCAATCAAATGAGCCCTCTATTAAGTTTATACGAGCATCCCTTCCATAACAACCATATATGTCCCCATGGCATAACTTACAACGCCTACCCTCTGGCCTTTTGGGGCTGTGTCGACACTGGAGTTTTTGTTATCTGAACTTTGAACTATTTTTAACAAAATGTCTATCAAAATTTTTATCTTATGCCTTTAGGGCGGGGAAGCGGGGGGAGGGGGGAGTTGCCCACCAATATCTTTTGACCCTTAAAAAGTGGACGAGAAATTCCATTTTCGAATCAAATGAACCCTTTCCGAACTTTATACATGCATCCCTTTCATAAAAATGATATATGCCCCCAGATCATTACTTACAATGCCTGACTCCGGACCATGGGGGGTTGTTTCGATACAGGAGTTTTTCTTGTCTGACCTTTGAATTATTCCATCCCTTTCATAAAAATGATATATGCCCCCAGATCATTACTTACCCGGCCTGACTCCGGACCATGGGGGGTTGTTTCGATACAGGAGTTTTTCTTGTCTGACCTTTGAATTATTTTTAATGAAATAGCTATTTTAAAAATTTTGTTGGATAGGCTTGGGGAAAAAAGGGTGTGTGTGTGGGGGGGGGGGCTAGTTGCCCTCGGATATCTTTTGACTCTTAAAAATTGAACTAGAACTTTCAATCCCTATAATAATAGCAATACATCCCCTTAGGGCATAACTTAGAACGCCTTTTCTCGGGACCTGGGGGGTTATCTTGGCACTGGATTTTTTGTTATAAAACATTCGAACTATTTTTTTTTAACAAAATGTCTATCTAAAAGTTTTCATCAAATGGGTTCGGAGAATGAAGGCGTGGAGGGGGGGGCTAGGTGCTCTCGGATCTCTTTTGACAATTAAAAAGTGAGCTTGAACTGTCAATTTCCAATCAAATGAGCCATCTCTGAGGTTTATACGATTATCCCTTTCATATGAACCATATACACCCCTGGGTATAACTTACAACGCCTGGCCCCGGGCCCTGGGGGGTTGTTAGACATCTGAGATGTGCTATCTGAGTTTTGAAAAATTTTAGCTTAAGGGATACCTCTAAAGGTGGATCAGAGGCAGTCGGGAAAAATGGTCTTGGGGGGGATAGGTGCCATCCAATTTCTATTGATTCTCAAAAACTGGTCTAGAACTTTCATTTTACATACACGTTAGCCCTCTAAAAATTTTATACGAGCATCCCCTCAATAACAACCATATATTGTCCGAGGGCATAACTTACAACGCTCCCCCTTGGGCCCTGGGGGGCGTTGTCGACACCAGTGTTTTTTTTTTCTGAACTTTGAAGTATTTTTAACAAAATTTCAATTTTAAAATTTTTATCTGACGCATTTAGGGCGTGGAGGAGGGGGGGGGCGAGTTGCCCTTCAAGCTCTTTTGATTCTTAAAAAGTGAACGAGAACATTCAGTTTCCAATCAAATGAAACCTCTCCGAAGTTTATACAAGCATCCCCTCCATAAAAATGATATATGCCTCCAGAGCATTACTCACAACGCCTGCCTCCGGGCCATGGGGGGTTGCATCGACACAGGAGTTTTTCTTATCTAACCTTTGAATTATTTTTAATCAAATTGCTATTTAAAAAATTTATTGCTAAAAATTTTTTAATGGAATGGCTATTTTTAAAACGCTATAACGTTGCCTCCGATAAACTTACTTGAACTTTACTTGACCACTTACATTGCAATGGCTTCCCAATCTCTAATCTTTTAATTTATATTTCAACTCTAATTTCTAACCTTATTATTTTATTAATTGCGTCACTTCTTCTTACTTTTCTATACTTTATTCAACAATTATTCCTTTGTTATCTCACTGTTTATATCATCAGCATTCGTTCAAGAGTCGTTAAGATTTTAAAATGTAGATTTTACACGAAAGACAGGGAAACGGAGAAAAAGAGGCTAATAATTGACATAATCATAGGAAGTGCTTCCAAGCACCTCAACAATATTTTCTTATAGATTTAATCCATACGGTAATCCTTCAACCAATAATGGAAAACGAAGATGTATATTTGTATATCTCCAATCGCGGAAAAAAAATGAATTAAACGGTAGACCGGAATAAAACTGGGTAGCAAAAATTCAATCTAACTTAAATCGTAAAGCATAAAATGCTTTGTAAAAACTGTAAAAGACTAGGGCTGGCCGATTTGAGTTACGTTTGGAACACATGAATTAAAAATCTAGAATTGAGACAATGACACATACAGATACTTAGAAAGAGTTCCTCTGCAGACTAATGGATCTAGAATGGAAATGGTTAGATTTTAGAAAATATACTTCAGATGAAACGAGATTAAAACTGGGAGGCAATGGTATAGGGATGATACCGTTACGTAGAAGAGAAAAGTAGATTTTGATTAATTAGTACGATTTTAGCTTCCCAGAGTATTTTACTAGAAATAGTCCCAATAGAGGAAAACATATTGAACAAAATCTTGGGTTGTAGCCGATTATAGGAAAAAAAAATTATGTGTTTTGAATCTTACAAAGGACACTGAAAATTTACCAGAAGGTCGTCTTAAATGGCTGTTTATTATTCTTGCCGATCAAACTTACGTGCCGACTAGCGTCACTAATAGATCATAGGTCAACCGTATCGCCACGATTACAGCAGTATGTTATAATGAAGATAATTACTCATGCTGATTAGCCTGGGATAGATTACAAATTTCAAAGAAATTTTGTATCGTTCTAAGAAATATAGTAATGTTTCTCTTCCAAGCACCGTCGATTTAGTCCTGTCCGAGTAAGGCATTTGTAAAACTATTTTTGCTGCTAAAGCTGCTTAAAAATCATGTGCTCAGTTTTAAAAGATCTTATAAGTATTTTATGGGAGAAATTTTATTTTCAGGGGGGTAATGTTCCACAAAGAGGAATAGGGATATTTCCAGGTCGTTTTTGCAAAACTACCGAAATTGAATTTTAAAACCTATTTTTTTCAAATGAAAGTTAAGACCAGAATTAAAACTTTAAATTAAAAAGAAATATTCGAAATATAAGAGAAGCTATCCATCCGTCTGCCCTTCAAACTTTAGAAAACAGAATTTTAATGAAGCGAACACGACTATTATTCCAATTTAGCTGCCTTTTTTTCTTTTCTTTTTTTTTTGTCAAATAAAGATCTTGGAGGCGTGTTTGTTTTGTTCCAATGAGATAATGGTTTTGCAACAATGGTCATAAAATATCCAGAGAGGAGACACTCAAACAGAAATTAAAAGTTCTAATGTCCTTTTTAAGTAAGAAAACAACTCTGTTCAGCATAGTTGAAAAGTCCAATCATTTCGGGATAACCTGAACGTCCATGGTAAACATGGTAAAATGGCTACTGGTTAGGCCTTGTCAGTTGTTTAAAAATATTTGCTTATAAAAAGTTTACAGAATTTTTTTTTTTGGGGGGGGGGGGAGTTAGAGGTAGGAGGGAGAGGCAGAGACCTTAAAAGTGTGGTCGGGGTTTATTGTGTTTTTCATTATCCTCAGCATATTTTCACTTGAAAACAGACTTTAATCTCTAATCGTCTTTCCGATCACTTCAGAAACCCCCCCCTTCCATGGAATTTCACTGGAACTTTCCAAAAATTCAAAAAATGTGATGCCTTTTAGAGGGAGGAGGGAGAGGCATATACTTTAAAAGAGTGGCTAGCGTTTATCGTCTTTTAAATTATCCTCAGCATATTTGCATTTGAAAACAGGCTCTAATCGTCTCTCCGATCACTTCAGAAATCCCCCCTTCCGTGAAATTTTTTTCGAGGAAATCGAATCAAGCCAACATTTTCCCGTTGAAAATTCCCCCTGAACATCTTATCGTGCAAAATAAAGCCAGTAAAGAGAAAGCAAAACAAAAAAAAAGATTTTCAAATGTAAAATCCGCTTAGTGTAAAATTTCCCTTGGAAATTTCCCTCTCCAGGAACAAAATCTACAAAAAACCCACGTCAAGCATAAATCTCCTCCCAAAAAATGTGTATACTTCCCAATAACAAATACTGCACATAAACAATGGGCAAATTTTATAATTTAAAGAACTATACCCAGGGGCTTCGGAGGGTTTTTTTTTATCTTCAAACGCATAGTTTTGGAATATTTCAGCCTTGCTGAACGAAATAGTTATCTAAAGATTTTTATTAAAGTTTTTTTGGAGCAAATGGGATTTGTGATGCTGACTAGTTGCCCTCCAATCTTTTTGGTCACTTAAAAAGGGCAATAGAACTTTTAATTATTGTTCAAATGAGTCCTCTCTAGATGTCCTAGGAGCATTAGGGCATTAAACTTTGATAAAAGTTACAAAAGATTTGTGTTATGAAAATGAAAAGCTTGGCACTAGATTTACAGACCGTACAAGTTCAAAGGTAATTGTATTGAGCCTCAACACATGGATAATCCTAATTGGTAATGTTTTAAAGAAGTTCCACAAACAGTAAATAAGGAGCTGCTCATATAATAGACCTACAATTAAGGTGAATATTCCACTTGATACCATTTTTTAGGCTCTTTCTAAATATAAGATGGGCTTTTTTTTGCAAATTTGATTTTAAGTCCTTTTATAACCCCTGAAAATAATAATTTCTGGCCATAATTTTTGAACATAAAAATGGGTTAAAACTTTGATTTCAAACTTTCTAGTTCATTACAAATATAAAAATTTAAGACAATTCCGCCAAGGTTTGCTCTTATCCTAGTAGGCCGGTTAAAACAGTCGGGGTACCTAAATGTAAAAAAAATATCACAGTCGACAGTCTTTAAACCTTTTTATTCACAAAAACCATAGAAAAAAACTATCATTTTCAAGGATCCAAAAATGCTTATTGTTGAAATTGCAAGAAAATAAGTTAAAGCTACTACATATATACAAACAAAACTGTATTTAATTAGAAAAAGGAATCCCAATCTTACTTATAAACCAACTAAAATCATCTGAGTTTTGTGATCTAAACCTAAAAGAAAAGCTGATTCAAAAAAAAATTAAAGAAAATATGAATCATTCAGCGATTAAGAGAAGTATAGCAGACAAGTTTTTCTAAGTACTTTCAAATCCTTAAAAAAAGGAAGGAGTAGAGACAAAAGCTTGAAAACGCCGTCCTGTTGTATAAGTTAGGCTTTGACTTTATCCCTGGAAGTTTTATTCTCCTAACTTTTTTACTTTTCTATATTATAAGAAGCCTCTAACGAGGATGTTGCTGTAAATTATCCCTTAAATGCTATAAAAGTATAATGATTGATGCCAAAAAGAATTTTCATCCCCCTCCTTCCTAGTGGGGTCAGATGTAGCCCTAGTCTATAGGGTAAGACATCCCTGTACTCAAACAAATATTTTGACCAAATGTATGGTTCCTAAACAGGAATAACTGGTTCCTAACTTTGGACAGAAAAAAAATGACTATGTATTGTCATTTTAAAATACATATATAGATATTTATTCCTTAAAGTTTTGATAATTTTTATTTATTAAAGTTAAAAAAGTAAAACATTTAGAATTTACTTTCTGTAAAGTGAAAATTAAGTTCTGGTCTTAAGAAGGCATGGGGTTTAAGAGTCAGGTGGGGTTTACATGTTTAAGGCTCAGGTGGATCCTTACTATGAAAGGTGAAGCAGCACTCATAAGATATCTGTATCTTAAGTAGCACGCGGAGACCAAATGACGGAGAATAAATCACAAAATCTCCTTATTCATGGACAAGATTGCTAAAAGGATCTATAATCATACGCACCTCTTCTTAGCATTTTTGTGTCCGCTATTTTCTTTATTAATATTTCCATCATTATGAGCATCATTCGTCTCTCTCCTGTCCTTACAAAAAAGCGGGACCTGATTTTGCTTGTAAACGCGAATCTGTTCAAAATTCAAATAAATCAAGGTTGCAGGGATGGCTGAAACCTATTAAAGTAAGAAGTATAAAAGGTTGTTGTAAATGAGCTTGTTGTATTTGTTAGTAATATATGCCTTATTAACGATAATGCCCGAAAATAAAGGATCCTTATTACCTTTATATGTAAATAATAAAAGAAAAAAAAAATAAAAAAAATCAGAAAATTCTCCAGTGATAAAACTTACATAAATAATAACATAAGAATGTTATTCCGCACTAAAATACTCTCATTTAAAAGGTTTAAATTAGCTGAAGAAAATAAGGTAATGAAGGAATTAAAAATTAAAATTAGGAGAGCTACCCGATCCTACTATAAAAATAAAATTAAAAATATATGACATCAGCAATTAAAGAATTGGTATTCTGAAATTAAAAAACTTACCGGCAAGAGGCAAGAACAACTAAATTTTAATATGAATGAACTTCCAAAAACCCAACTCATGACCTCAATAAGCTTCAGGCTTCTATTTTCCAGATTCTCCCTCCACTCTCTTCTGCATTTCCAGATATTTCTGATCCTATTTCACTCCACTATATTTCTCCACTTGAAGTTGTAAAAAAAATTGAAAAACTAAAACGATCAAGTATTTGCCCTTTAGATATTCATGTTCCTCTCATTAAGGCTTGCAGTGATTACATCTCAAAACCCCTATCCACCCTGTTAAATGAGATTACTGAATCTGAACAGTTCCCTCAATATTGGAAACAAGGCTTTATTACCCCAATCAAAAAGAAAAATGGGAAGCCTGGCTTTGATGGCGCATTCGTCCTATTACCCTTACCTCAATTTTTTGCAAATTGTATGAAAGTTTTCTCCCAGACTGGCTTAAGATGAAAGTCTTCTCCCTCATTGATCTTAGACAGATTGGTAATCTCAAATCCACGTCAAACTCTCATTACCTGATCCATCTTGTTGATACCATGGGTAAATTACTTGAAAAACCTAATACTTGGCTTAATCTGATTTCTTTTGATATTCATAAAGCTATTAAATTTATTAACACCAAATTGCTCAGGCAAACTCATAAACTAATTCCATATAGAACATTTCCTTGTTAAGCTCGTTGCCTCTTTTCTCTCTAACATTTCCCAAGCATTTAAATTTCTAAATCATGTCTCAGATCAACTCCTCAAATTTTAATGACATTCCTCAGGGGAATATTCTAGGCCTTCTCTTTTTTTCTCTTATGATTAACAGCCTTTCAATCCTTTATGACAATAGGTGGAAATTTGTCGATGACTTGACAGTTTTAGAGATATGTCATAAAAACATATTTAGCAACCTAATGGGCATACTCCAAGATATTGCCTGTGAGGCCTCTTCCCTTGACATGACAGTTAACCCTTCTAAATCCAAAATAGTCTCAGTATGTTTCCTTAAATCTCCTCCCCTTTTTCTTCCTCCTATTTCTCCTGAAACCTCTGTCACATCTCTTAAACTCCTTGGTGTTACAATTTCTTCTAATTTGAAATGGGATGCCCATATAAATGATATCCTACGACAAGTAAACTCTTCACTTTCCCTCCTTAAACTTTTAAATAAATTTAGTTGCCCGCAATCACATTCACTACAAGTATACATTTCTTTTATGCGTCCCATATTAGAGTACGCTTGTCCTGTGTGGCACCCTGGCCTCTCTAATGAAGCAACACAAAAAATTGAAAATGTCCAAAAGAGAGCTCTAGGAATTATTTTTAAAGAGGGCATGATACCATATTTGCATTTGTTAAAAATTTCAAACCTAGAGGCCCTCGAGAGACGAAGAAATAAATTGTGACCCCATTTTACAAAAAATTCCATAACAAATCCTCGGAAGGCAAGTATTTTCCCCAAACGTCACTCCCTATCCAGATTACGGCCGCCTCGAGCTGTTTCTGAGCCAATCCCTGTTTTGTCCCCCATTCGTTACTTCCAGATACGAAAGAACTTTTGTCCCCCTTTATTACAGTGAAAAAATGAATAAAATGTCCCAATACCTTCTTTTTTCCCCCCTCTTTTTTGTGTTAGCTGATGGTGCTGCCCAGGTTCTTGCACTCATTTGCTTGCCCCCCCTTTTTTCAGTTCCCCCTTTAATTTTTATTTATTTATTTTTCGTTCTTTTTTTTGGGGGGGGGGGTATTTTTTTATTTTTGTCACCCCCCCCCTTTCTTGACCAGTTTTTATTTTTTAACTCTTTTATTGAGTGAATTTAGTGAATTTAGTGAATTTTTTGAAATAAATATCTTATCTAACCACAACACTAATTACGGTGAGGTTTTAAGCTCGTAGAAAAGCTTTTATTTGCCTCTTTTCCTAGCACTGAGCTACTTAATCGTTTAATTTAAATTAAACAAAACTGTAGTTATCTTTCTCGGAAGTTTTTTTTGTTTTTTATTTCGTGTTTTTATCTTTTACTCCCCCCCCCCGGTCTATTTTCCGAGGCGCTTGCAACCCCCCCCCCCCCTAAATAATCCTCTGCTGTTGTGTAAATATTTCCAGTAGTATAATGAAATAGAGAAAAAACAGATAAAGAAAAGAAAGAAACTAAAAATTAAATTGAGATAAAACAAATTCTAAGAGAACAAGGAAGGAAGGGATAAAGAAAGAATTCTCTCATCTATGAGAAATAAAAATGGGAATCGGCTATCAAATGCATCTAAGTGCATAATATTTTGTTTGACTTTAAGTGTTAAGTGCATCCTATATAAGTTAGGTGTCTACACCGTTAAGTGTATGCTTAAATAAACTGTAAAGTGTATATTAGTATATACTATTTTCTTTAACTCCTTATGATTGTAAAATCTTTTAAGTGTTTTAACTGTTATATTTTTCTCTGGGTCGAATTTTAAATATTATTTTTTATTATTTATATGAAATGAAACAGATTTTTAAAGCATAAATTCCATTCATCCAATGTTTCTCAATATAATGTATTTACGTAATACTCTTAGCTGTAGTACTGAAATTTATTTTATCTTATCCCCTAATTTCAGAAGTAATAAATTCAGCTATTTGTGGGATTAGTGGGGAAACTCAACCGAGTCTCTGGCGTTGCAACTTCTGCGGAAAGACAGAGAAATCATCTCTTATACTAGAACTTCATATAGACACTGGCTGTGAAAAGCTTTCACCGATAGAATGTGATATCTGTCCTGCTGTAGTTAGAGATTATAGAAGCTTTGTGGCTCATTTTTTGGAGCATCAAATGAGAGAAACAAAAAGATGTCCAATTTGTTTGCAAGACAATATTTATAACATGAAAGAACATTTAATTTTACTGGGTCATTTTTCAGAAAACGAGTCTGAAACAGTATTACACGGTGGTACCTCTCAAGTTAGTTCGCAAAAATTGTCCACAACCATAAGTTTAAGTTCACTTGAGTTGGATTCTAGGGTAACAGGCCTCAACGATAAAGGAAATCTTTTGAATCGCCGTTCGCCCAACAAGAAGTTTAGAACACATCATGAGTGCAGTATTTGCAAATAAGAGATTTTCCAATAAATGTACACTGCAAATGCATCAAAGAAAAAATAAAAATGTGAAATTTTTTCCGTACAATATATGTCAGAAAAGCTTTTCTTTATTGAGGGATTGGAAAAAGCATCAAAGGACACATTCAGGTGAAAAATTCTTCTAGTGTGACATGTGTAAGAAAACTTTTCCTCATTCGGGAAGTTTGACTAGACATAAACGAGTTCATACAGGTGAAAAACCCTTTCCGTGTGATATATGTAAGAAAACTTTTGCCGACTCGTCATCGTTGATTACGAATAAACGAGTACATTCAGGGGAGAGACCCTTCCAGTGTTATATATGTAAGAAAACCTTTACTCAGTCGAATGATTTGACTAGACATAAACGAGTGCATACAGGTGAAAAACCTTTTCAGTGTGATATTTGTAATAGAGGTTTTGCTCAGTTGGCACATTTGACTTCTCATAAACGATTTCATACAGGTGAAAAACCCTTCCAGTGTGATATATGTAAGAAAACTTTTGCTTGGTCATAAAATTTGACTACACATAAACGAGTGCATACAGGTGAAAAACCATGTCAATGTAACATATGTAAGAAAACTTTTGCTGATTCGTCAAATTTGACTACACATAAACGAATGCACACAAATGAAAAACATTTTCAGTGTGATATTTGCAAGAAAAACTTTGCTGAGTCTGGATGTTTAATCAGGCATAAACAAGTGCACACAAGTGAAAAATGCTTTTAGTTTAATATATTTGAGAAAAGATTTTCTGAATCATGCTCTTTTAATAAGATCCAATTAGGGTGTACAGGTGAAAAACCCTTTAAATTGCATGCATATAAGAACAAATTTCTGATCCAAGCCACTTAAGTGCTAATTCCAACATGCATATATGAAAGTGTTATCCATAAAAAAACTTTTCTTCATCAAGCTCTTTGAATAAGCACAAAAGAATTCTTAGAAGTGAAAAAGCTTCAAATATTATAGATTACATATTAGTTTTTGTTAGAAAATTGATAAATTTTATATGCATTGTTGGAGCAACCACCCTATATCGTCTTACAATTTTCAGGATCAGTTAAAAATTCGACGAATTTTTTTTAGGGAGGGGGGGGGGCAAGCACTCAATTTCTAAGTTGTCACAAGTCGGCTCTATTGAGGCCTGGAATTTGGAAATAGATTTTTCTATTGGCGAAGATTTTGTATTAAATAGTGTTTTGAGTGATCAAACAGTTTGTGGTAACGAACTGTAAGTAAGGAGCGACCCTGCTCAATAGTAACCAAAACTGCATAAACCGGAATTTTTATATCAATAGATACATCAATAGAATGAAATTCTTATGCTGATTTCAAATATACTAATTTCATTAAGTTTAGTCTTACCAATCAAAAGTTACGCGCCTGAGAAAATTTGCCTTATGTTCGAAAAAAGGGGAAAACAACCCCTAAAAATCATAGAACTTTAATGAAAATTGTACAATCAGATTCAGTGTGTCAGAGAACCCTACTATAGAAGTTTCTAGCTCCCATCTGTGAAAATGTGGATTTTTGTATTTTTGCCAGAAGAAACATGAGGGATGCGTGTTTATTTATTATTTTTTTTCCAGGGGTGATCGTATCGATCCAGCAGTCCTAGAACATCTACAGAAGGCTCGTCCAAACGGAAATTTATAGTTCTAGTGCCCTTTTTTAAGTGACCATAAAAATTGGAGGGTAACTTGGCCTTCTTCCACGCTAATTTTTTTTTCCAACGTTATTCAATCAAAATTTTTTAGATAGCTATTTTGTTCAGCATAGTTGAAAACCTAATAAAAAGGTCTTTGAGGATGAGTTGATCCTCCATAGTTTGCGGGGGAAGGGCTGCAAGTTATGAACTTTGCCAATTGATTACATATAGTATTGGTTAATGGGAAGCATGCAGACGCTTCAAGAGGTTTTTTTTCTAGGGGTGGTGGGGGTCGGAGAAGGGGGTTAGGGGGAAGAATCTTTCCATGGAGGATGTTTCCTTGGAGGAAAGGACATTTCTAGGAAGGGGGTGCCAGATTTCCTAGCATTATTAAAAAAAATGTCTAGAAATTAAATAAAAAATAAGTTTTTTTTCAACTGAAAGTAAGCAGCAACATTAATATTTAAAAGGAACAGAAATTATTTCGTATATGAGGGGGTTCGCCTCATGGTTAATGCCTCGCCCTTTACACTAAATTTTTTTTTAGTAATTTCTGTAGAGCTAGCTATTCTAATTAAGTGGCCTTTGTGATTCAGGAGTTTGTGATTCGAGCTTTAGCGTAAAGAGTGAGGTACTGACTAGGGGGTGAACTCTGTAATATACGTAATAAAAACATACGAATGTGGAAGCTCTTTACTTAAGTTAATTTTTAAGTTACGTCAGATCAAGATTTTGTGAAAGTCATTTAGCCAAAAAAAGCAAAATTAATATGCAAATTTTGTTTCAATTATTCATGTACGGTGAGCCGAAATCAAAGCTGCATTAATACAAAAACGTTCAGAAATTAAATAAACAAAATAAGTTTTTTTTTCATGAAAGTAAGTAGCGACATTAGAAAGAACAGAAATTATTCCGTTTGTTTGTGTGACAGTTTGACTGTCACACAATTTTATTTTTTAAAACAATAAAAAAAACTTTTGCGTAAAGAGTGAGGCGTTGAGGAGGGGACAGCCCCTTTTATCTACGGAATAATTTCTGTTTGTTTTAAGTTTTAATGTCGTTCTTTACTTTCAGTAAAAAAAACTTGTTTTTTTTATATTTAAACGAACAAGAAGCCAGGTGAAAAACTGGGTGCAATCCAACTGGATAGTTTTGTAATGAAAGTTTTTAAGAAAGTAACTTTTTATGGATGAAGCATGGTGGGCTGAAAACTTTGGTAAAGCGGAAAGAAAATCTAGTCAGTTAAATCACTGAGTCAGGGACCAAAAAAAGTTCTCGATGTGAAAGGATTGACTTTTTTGATGCTCCATTTAGGTGTAATTTTCATTTTTTCTACCTGAAGATATTAAAGTAACATAGAAAAAGTTGTCGTTAAGTACTGTTTGCATTAATTATAGATCGATTCTAAGTAGTTTTTCAAACACTTTGCGTTCAAAAATTGTAGTCAGGAGTTAGCCGGTACAATAGTGATCAAAGCTCTGAGAAACAGAATTTCGATACCAATACATACATCAAAAGAATCAGATTTTTATGCTGATTTCAAAAATATAAGTTTAATCAAGTATATTCATACCCGTCAAAAGTAACGCGCCTGAGAAAATTTGCCTTATTTTCGAAAGAAGGGGGAAAAACCCCCTATAAGCTATAGGCTAACCTTAATGAAAATCACACCATCAGAGAACACTACAGAAAAGATTTTAAGTTCATATCTGCAAAAATGTGAATTTTTGTGTTTTTGCCAGAAGAAAGATGACAGATGCGTGTTTTTTGTTGTTTTTTTTTCCAGTTGTGATAGTATCGACCCAGTGGTACTAGAATATTATGGGAAGGCTAATTCGAACGGATGTTAAAAGTTCCAGCACCCTTTTTATGTGACCCCAAAAATTGAGGACAACTAGGCCCCCTCCCACGCTATTTTTTTCCAAAGTCCCCTGATCAAAATTTTGAGATAGCCATTTTGCTTCCCATAGATGAAAAATATGTTTACTATGTCTTTGAGGATGACTTAATCTCCCACAGTCCCCGGGGGACGGGCTGCACGTTGTAAACTTTCCCCAATGTTTACTTATGGTATTGGTTATTGGGAGGGATACAGACGTTCTCAAGAGGGACTTTTGCTGGTAGTGAGGGGGTCGGGGCTACGTGGGGGGGGGGGGGTCTTTCCATGGGGCAAGGGACGTCGCTATGAAGGGGATGCCGGATTTCCCAGCATTGTTTAAAAAACGATCAGAAATTAAATTAAAAAAAAAGTTTTTCCACTAAAAGTAAGGAGCAACATTAAAACTTAATATGAACAGAAATTAATACGCGTATGATTAGGTTCGCCCCCTTGTCAATACCTTACTCTTTACACTATATGTTTTTAATACTTTCATAAGAGTTATCTTTTCAAATTCACGGCCTTTGTGATTAAGGGATCATTTTTAAACAATTGGAATAAAATTCGAACTTTAGTGTAAAGAGCGAGGTGGTAGCTAGGGAGTGGACCATCTAATACACGTATTATAAATATATGAATATAAAAGTTTGTTATGGAAGTTAATTCGTAAGTAACGTACATTTATTACTAATAAAAACGTTCGTAAATGAAATTAAAAAACTTTCGAAAAAATTTTTTAACAAAAAAAAAGTCAAATAGTATTCAAATTTTGTTTTTAGTAGTCATATAGGAGTGCCCGAGATCAAAATACGTATTTATTCAAAATATTCAGAAATTGGATAAAAAACCACAAGTTTTTTAACTGAAAGTAAGGTGCGACATTAAAGTTTAAAACGGTTTGACTCTTTCTCATAACTCTTTAAAAAAAAGAGTTATGAATAATATTTTTCAAAACAATAAAAAACTAGCGTAAAGAGCGAGTTGTTGAGGACAGTGACAGTGACGAGTAAAGACTTTTTTGAAAGTTATGAACAACAAGATATAAAATGAAAGGGGATAAGGCAAGTTCACTCCCCTCCCCACCATACCATGAAGTGCTTGAACAAATGGTTTGTCCCTCACATTAATTGTGTCGAATCATCCGAAAAATATCTAAGTTTACCTGATATTATGCTATGTCAAGTTTTTTTTAGTATTAAAAAAATATATGAAAATTCATCTAGTTTTTTTACGTGATTATATCAAGTAGGTTCCTTTTTTGCAATTTTTAGGGAAATACATAACAAAAGAAGGTATGCGGAATAAAAGAAGTTTGTTTATTTTAACTGTTCCAGATTAAAAAAATATTTTTAAGAAGTCTAATTTCGTTAAACTTGGAGCAAATGAGAAAAAGAAGATAATACTCGAAAACGACAAAAAACATGATAGCCAAAATTAATTACTGTACCGGGAGTAAAACACGATATATTTGAAATACCAAAATAAAGTTCCTTTCTAAAGATAATTCCGATTTCTTATAATTAAGCTAAATCTAGTTGCAAAAATGAAAAGTCCTTAATCAGCAAAAAGAGAAATTGCATTTCTAGCTTCAGTCAGACAACGGCGCTAGTCGTTCGAATTTCGCTAAGATAATTGTAGCAAAAAAAAATGCAATGCATAACATTTATAAGGAAGTTTAAAAGGCAAAAAACTGTGTGAACTCCTGAATCATCTGAAATATCTTTAAGATATTATTGGACGAGGATTCGCGTCCTTGAGGCACGTGAGCCAATGGCAGGCAGTCCCTAAAGCGCAGGACGAAAGAACCGCGTTTGGGAGTGGGGAAAATGTGTTTTTAATTTTAATGTTAAGTTAGATCTAAAAGAGTTGGTACCGCAAATAATCTCGGTCACCATTTATTGTCTTTGATGTGACCCATTGCTGTACAACTAAGCATGTAAGTTAAATAAATCTAGTATCCTTCTTATCTATGTTTATTCCATTTTATATGTCTGTATTTAGACTATATAGCTAATTAGTTCGCCATATCGTGTGACAAGAAAAACTTCTATTGCTACAAATGGCGCGAGTCGGACATTGGAAGAAAACTGCGAACTAATTAGGCTATTAAAACTTTGTGCTTTAAATTTAATTATTGGAGAGATACAGACATATAAATAAAGTGATTAGGCCTAGAACCGCTAGGCTACGATAGGAAACCCCTTATATCTCATAGGAGATAATAGCCTACCCCAAAATAGGTTAAGTAAAATAATAAATTTGTTTTAAGTTGATATAAACGCAAAAAAAAAATATTGAAATATTGTAACAGAAATGGCTTTGTCAAAGGAGGAAGGTAAATGGACTTCGCTTTTAGCTGCTCTCGAATTAGCAAAACTTCGAGCAGCTTTGCTTGAAATTTGGCTATTATAAATAAATTTTTATCCCCTCAAATATTTGGGTAAAATAGAAAAAATGTACAAACGTCAAAATTAATAATTGTAAAATGAGAAAAAAAAAAAAAAAAAAAATATTATTAATATTTTAACCAGTATAAGCAAGTTTATAATTTTTAGTTTTTTTATTTTTATTAATAATCTCAATTTATTTTTGTCTCATATTAAAAAATAATAAATTATTTTTAACATGAATTTAAAGAATTAAATAAAAGATAATACGTAAAGAAAAACAAAATCTAGCTGGACCGATGAAACGTTGGTAGAAACAGAAGAATTTTAGGCATAATAGTGGGTCTGCAAATGGGGTCTGTTATATTCCACCCCTGTTTCTTTTCCTTTCAGATAAATGACCTATTTTCGTTTCTTTAATTACATTTATGACCCCTTTGGAAGAATACAAGTAAGGTATTTTCTACAAACTGTGTAGTATTTTCCGTAACCCAGGCAGGGTAGGAATAGAGCTACACGGCGCCGTCATTATTATATTGACAGGGAGGGTTATTACCTCCAAGGAAAGAGTAGAAATTTTCTAGCCGTAACCCAAGGTGGGTACATTTGGCTTTAGAAAGTGGCTATTTGACCACTCGATCGCGTTACCATACCCTGAGACAGGGTATACTGTAAATAGGGTAGTACCAAACCCAATATTTGCAGAACCGTTGGGGTAAGAGCGGGAATCTCACTAACATTCGGGCCGACAAGGGGTTCTCCCATTCGAGTAAGTGGCATAGCAATCTTTTTGCGCCATTCGAGTAAGTGGCATAACAATCTTTTTGCGTCATTCGAGTAAGTGGCATAGCAATCTTTTGCGTCATTTTTTGCCTTTAAAATTAGTGACCCTGCACATACACCCCAATAAGTGGTGCCAGCAGTAGCTAGCACTACGAACATTGGCGGCAGCGGCATAAGCACGCATGCTAGAAAGCTTAGCAAAAGTCGCCGAAGGAAGCAAAAAAAGAAGAGTTGTTACCCAGCTGTGACTGGAACTCTGCATAAGGCGAGAAATTCGGCGAAAGAAACCATTAATCACAGAAAATTGAGGCATAGGGATAGGTCTTAAAAGGGTCTCCTTTACCTACACAGATGACCTTCACGTGAATAATGGTGTTAGAAAAAATTCAAATTCTAAAGTAGCTCCGCAAAATGAGTAAACAAGAAAATTTGAATTTTGAACCATGGCTGCTTTAGAGCCATGTAGATGTAAAACAAGCCAGTGTACATGCTTGTTTACAAAGAATAATTAAAAATGCATGAATATATTTTTTTTGGGTCGAGTGTCATTTGTATTGCTGGGGTCGACTCCCCTTGCACACGTTAGGTCCCCTAGTGGATAAATATCCGCGTTATTTGCGCTTATTAATTTTATGGGTTATTTGTAATGATGGCAAATATCAGACTTAACTTATTGCTTTTTTTATAAACAGATACAATTCAACACAATTAAGAAAGGGCGTCAAAAGTCTGCCCATTGTTCTTAAAAACTGCTTATTTGAAAATGTCAATTTTCTTTTTATGTTGTTCTATTTATTTAAGAGCGAGAGAGAATGAGCATATGTAGGTTTTATTTTTGTAGCTAGACTTAAGACATACCTTAGTACTTCAGTTTAATTAAATCTACGTTCAATGTTTTGTTACAACAAGCATCCTTGATTGCTATACTTCGCGCACCTTAGACTAAATTAGTCTATGTTACTAAGGATTTGATTAAGTTTTAGATGTCTTATTTTTGTTAGTGTTATTTCTATGCCCTTTCAAAGGATAATAGAAAGGTTGGAACAGAAAATAACCAAAGGTAGAAAGCTCGTGGTCGACTGAGAACGACAAATGGTGTTGGACCACGTCTTGTGGGAAGCCTGGGTAGGAACTCAAGGCCCATGATTGTTTTTTGTTTTTTTTTTTTGTGTAAACGATCGTAGGAAGGGATATTTTTCAGTCATTCAAGTGTAAGATATAAGTATTTTAATGCCAACCAAGGCTAGACAAAACAATACTTAAAGGTTGAATAGAAACTTCTGTGAGCTAGTTAAGTTTTCGTTTTTTGAATCATAATGCTTTGAAAGAGAAACAGAGAGTTTACTTTCTTATAGCTCCGAGAAAAAAAAAACGTTTTAATTTGATTATATTATATCTATGACGTATGCTGTCCTACAGCTGTGTTAAACATTAGTTTCAAAGAGAAACAAAGGCATTAATGTCTTTAGCTCCTTGGCGAAAAAATTTAATTTCATTAGTTTATATCTATGACGTATACAATAACAGAGAGATCACCGTTCTATAGTTCTGTGACAAAAATGTTCTTTAATTTCATTGGTTTATCTATGACATATCTTGTGCTCTAATTTCTGTTAAATTTTATTGCAAGTCAGTCACGTTATATCTTACTTATGCTAACTCAGGTTCCCCTCATATTTTCTATTAAAAAAACTTGACCCATGTCCTAACCAAGATGGATAGTATCCAAAACAAGATATTATCAGTACAGAAGCGTCTAATTAGATGAAATATTTTGTGTTAGTGCAGATTATAATTATTTTAGGCCTACCAGTGTAAATATGTGCCGCTAGTTTGCTTATTCATGTGTTTCTAACTCGAGAAATATAATGTTTCTTACTCGAGTAATATATGTACCAATAGCCAAACTATTGGTAACTATAACCAAACAACCTATTGGTACGTTTATATGTAGAATTTCACGGTGGATGTGAAATTATATCTCAATAATAATACGTAAAATTTTAAACCCATTTAATCAGTTAAATATATGGATTGGAACTCTGTGTATGTCCAATGGTGACTACGTAAAACCCACAAGTAAGTCCCTTTTCCTGGGAAGATGTCTCTCACTTAAAAGATTCTAATGAGAAATCAATATAAAATCTTTTGATTTAATTCTAAAGGATTTTATCTAAAAATAAACTTCTAAAAAAAGGTATTGATGTCAGCTCTTCATTATGCTTATATTCTTTGCCAAGCATTAACTGGAATCTACGGAGGGAAGCTTGGAAATCCTGCATCTAATGACCTTATTTGAAAAGCGAATATGAGGCACCAATGTTGACTTGCAATTACAGAAAAATCCTGAGACTAAGGACCTCTGCATTTCAGCCGTTAAACCCGGAACCCCATGAGACCGTCTAAGCCAAGAAATAGGGAAGACATCAGAAAACTAGTGGGTATAGAGGTCTCCACTAGTCCTTGTTATGTCTTATTCCCTCATTGTAGTATCGTTTGCGTAAAACCGAGCGGTTATGACGCTGCACATGCGTTTCTTATACAGCACGGACGTGCGTGAACAATGCAGGCATGAAAAGTATTGTAAAAGTAGACCTCAAACTTAATAATGTAGGGTAAATTATGTTTATTTAATATCGATATTTCCGTTCTCAAAACAAACTTGAAGACATTTCTGTGTTAGATTTTCATTGTGAGTACTAATATTGGTGTATTCATTTAATTCTGTCTCATAGCTTAGAAATTAATGTACCCAATTAATACGTGACTTATTTGTACTATGAGTGTTTACTTTAGAGAACTTGTGATTCTGCCTTGCTATTTTTATTACAGGAAGTAAATGGACATTTTGGTCATTGAGTATTACAATAAGCTGCCCAGTACAGATACGACCCAGTAACATCTATTTTATCATATCTCAACCAACGAAGAGTACTCACCATAACTTCAGGCAAGTTTCATCCCAGCTTCGTCTACGAAAACAACAGTTGCCTTCGATCGTCGTTTCTTCGACTATGAACCATATTATGTATCAGGTAACACTATATTTGAACCTCAGTATCAAGTGCTTTAACGAGCTATATAATCAGATAAACGCTGAGAAACCCATCAGTCAGTACAAGATATAAATACGTAGATATCGCTGTTGATACTCACTATGGACCCCAGAATAATTTAACAGTATAGTGATGATATTTGAAGCTAAACGATATTATACGATATTTAAAGTTAAACGACACTTAAAGACATTTCAAGATATTTGAAGACGAAATTACAGACCACTTGAAGTTTAATTCTGAGAAATCCATCGATCAGCACACGATAAACGATGTTTTAAGTTAAATGACACTTAAAGAAATTTGAAGATATTTGAATAATAAATTAAACACAATTTTAACTTTAACTCTGAGAACACCATCGAGCAGTACAAGATAAAAGATATTTAACGATATTTGAAGTTAGATGATAGTTGAAGATGTTCGAAGTTGAAGTTACAGACTATATTTTCAAAGGGTAAACAGAGCATGACAACAACCCATGCCAAAATTCACAAATGAACAGACGTTTGCAATAGTATAGTCTCTATGGTCATCAAAAATCCTAAAAATGATGTGCTGAAAAGAATAACATCAGTCCATCCAGCAAGACGAATCACGTATAGATCTACCCTCAGGGCAGTATTCAACGGTCCTTCCCCAGTTAACCATTAGGGAAAACTTACAGCGTAAAGACAACTAGACTCGGACTGTTCCATGAAGAAACCATAACGTAAGTGCTTCGAAATTTTTGCCAAGACAAAAGGAGTGAAGGACAGTAATTTACAACAGAAGGATGTAGTACACTAATGACACGACAGGTTATTAATAGATTTTTATACACATAGGTTATTTCCTAACATATCGGGCACTGCTAAAATATCCCTAGTTACATTGTTTTAAGGTCCTAAGTTAATATGGTTATCAGAATACTTCACGTTGTAGATAGTTCATTTGTTCAAATACCGTGTATTCTTTTGTAATCATATTATGTTATTAATTTACAGCTTTTTATATATATTGTAGAACTGAATATAAACAGCAAAATCAAAAAAAAAAAGAGAAACAACTGCCTATTAGTATAGTACCAACCTTAGTGTACAAGTATAAGTAATCAGTGTTAGATATAGAAAAAAAAAAAAAAAATCTTTAGTATAGTAGCTAACCTAGAACCAAAAATAATCTTACTCCGGGAGATGAATTTTAGATAGGGATGTAGAATAAAACAAGAAAAACAATTGAAAAATTTTAAAACTCCTGATGGGCAGTAACTAATGACGGGGCGTCATTATTTCATGGGAAGGGTGATATGTACCGGGAGTAAAACACGATATATTTGAAATACCAAAATAAAGTTTCTTTCTAAAGATAATTCCGATTTCTTATAATTAAGCTAAATCTAGTTGCAAAAATGAAAAGTCCTTAATCAGCAAAAAGAGAAATTGCATTTCTAGCTTCAGTCAGACAACGGCGCTAGTCGTTCGAATTTCGCTAAGATAATTGTAGCAAAAAAAATGCAATGCATAACATTTATAAGGAAGTTTAAAAGGCAAAAAACCGTGTGAACTCCTGAATCATCTGAAATATCTTTAAGAGATTATTGGACGAGGATTCGCGTCCTTGGGCCACGTAAGCCAATGGCAGGCAATCCCTATAGCGCAGGACGAAAGAACTGCGTTTGGGAGTGGGGTAAATGTGTTTTTTAATGGTAATGTTAAGTTGGACCTAAAAGAGTTCGTACCGCAACCATTTATTGTCTTTGAAGTGACCCATTGCTGTACAACTAAGCATGTAAGTTTAATAAATCTATTGTCTTTTTATAAGTGTTCGTTTCTCTTGTATGTCTGAGTCTAGTCCGAGAATGGGTAACTAGTTCGCCAGTCTCCAAGGTAAATGCTCCCATAGGAATCTGATCTCCAGATGGCTCAAGAAAGAATAAGCCACAATCGTATATCTACATGTCCAATTTTCTCTCGTTGATTGAGGGCGGTGCGAGCCTAGCCGGCACAATCTCCAGCGCTATAAGTGGCGCTATAGGAGAAATCTCTATCGCCACGAGCAAACCTTTTCTATTACCGCAAATAATTCTTCAATGGTACATTACCAGTGTGCTATTTTGATGGATTGATTGAAGCCGCGAAAAGTAGAATAGCAAAGGCACTTTGTGTTTTTTCGAAGTTGAAAAAGAGGTAAAAGATTAAAATGAGCCTCTGAACGACAATCAGAGGCAACGCTATAGCGTTGCCTATAGTAAAGGCCATGCGGCTCCAATGTTTTATTATTATTTTTTTTTCCATAGGCACTTCATATGGAAGGGGTCATCGTAGAAGCTTCAGAGTTGGCTCATTTGATTGGAAATCGAGAGTTCTAGTGCCCTTTTTAAGGGTCGAAAATGATTGGAAGGCAACTAGCCCCCCCCCCACGCCAATCATTCCCCCAAACACATCCAATCAAAATTTTGAGATACCCATTTTGTTCAGCGTAGTTGATTTCCAGATAGAAAATATATTTTTGAGGAGGACACTCCCCCACAACTCTCAGGGCAAGGGTTTTAAGTTATGCCCTTGGGGTATATAAGGTTTTTATAGGTGTTGTCGTAGAAACTTCAAAAAATACTCATTCGATTGGAAATTCAAAAAGCTAGTGCTCTTTTTAATAGTCAAAAGTGATTGGAGTGCAACTAGCCCCCCCCCCCCAAACGCCCATCATTTCCCTAAACGCATCCAATCAAAATTTTTAGATAGTCATTTTGTTCAGCGTAGTTGATTTCCCAATAGAAAATATGTTTTTGAGGACGACACTCCCCCAGAACCTTCAGGGCATGGGTTTTAAGATATGCCCTGGGGTCATATCAGGTTTTTATAGAAGGTGTTGTCGTAGAAACTTCAAAAGAGGCTCATTCGATTGGAAATTCAAAGGGATAGTGCCCTTTTTAATAGTCGAAAGTGATTGGAGGGCAACTAGCTCCCCCCCCACGCCCATCCTTCCCCCAAACACATCCAATCAAAATTTTGAGATAGCCATTTTGTTCAGCGTAGTCGATTTTCAGATAGAAAACAGGTTTTTGAGGAGGAAAATCCCCCACAAGCCCCAGGGCAAGGGTTTTAAGTTATGCCCTAGGGACACATAAGGTTTTTATAGAAGGCGTTGTCATAGAAACTTCAAAAAGGGCTAATTCGATTGGAAATTAAAAGGGATAGTGCCCTTTTTAATAGTCGAAAGTGATTGAAGGGCACCTAGCCCCCCCCCACGCCCATCATTCCCCCAAACACATCCAATCAAAATTTTGAGATAACCATTTTATTCAGCGTAAATGATTTCCTGATAGAAAATATATTTTTGAGGAGGACAATCCCCCACAACCCTCAGGACAAGGGTTTTAAGTTATGCCCTGGGGGCATATAAGGTTTTTATAGAAGGCGTTGTCGTAGAAACTTCAAAAAAGGCTCAATCGATTGGAAATTTAAAGGGATAGTACCCTTTTTAATCAGAGGCAACACTGTAGCGTTGCCTATAGTAAAGGCCATACGGCTCCAATGTTTTATTATTTATTTATTTATTTTTCCCAGAAGCACTTCCTACAGAAAGGGTCATCGTAGAAACTTCAAAGGGGGCTCATTCTATTTTAATTCGAGAGTTCTATTTCCCTTTTTGATAGTCAAAAATGATTGGAGGGCAACTAGCCCCCCCCCCCCCCTACCCACGCTCATCATTCCCCTAAACACATCCAATCAAAATTTTGAGATAGCCATTTTGTTCAGCGTTGTTGATTTCCACATAGAAAATATATTTTTGAGGAGGACACTCCCCCCAACCCTCAGGGCAAGAGTTTTAAGTTACGCCCTGGGTGCATATAAGGGTTTTATAGAAGGCGTTGTCGTAGAAACTTCAAAACAGGCTCATTCGATTGGAAATTCAAAGGGCTAGTGCCATTTTTAAAAATCGAAAGTGATTGGAGGGCAACTAGCCCCCCCCCACGCCCATTATTTACCCAAACACATCCAGTCACAATTTTGAGATAGCCATTTTCTTTAGCGTAGTTGATTTCCAGACAGAAAATATGTATTTGAGGAGGACACTCCCCCACAACCCTCAGGGCAAGGGTTTTAAGTTATGCCCTGAGGGCATATAAGGTATTTATAGAAGGCGTTGTCGTAGAAACTTCAAAAAAGGCACATTTGATTGAAAATTCAAAGGAATAGTTCCCTTTTTAATAGTCGAAAGTGATTGGAGGGCAACTAGCCCCCCCCCCACGCCCATCAGTCCCCCAAATACAACCAATCAAAATTTTAAGATGGCCATTTTGTTCAGCGGAGTTGATTTTCAAATAGAAAATATGTTTTAGAGGAGGACACTCCCCCACAACCCCAAAGGCAAGGGTTTTAAGTTATACCCTGGGGGCATATAAGATTTTCATAGAAGGTGGTGTCGTAGAAACTTCAAAAAGGCTCATTCGATTAGAAATTTAAAGGGCCAGTGCCCTTTTTAATAGTCGAAAGTGATTTGAGGGAAACTAACCCCTCTCTCACGCCCACCTTTCCCCAAACACATCTAATCAAAATTTTGAGATATCCATTTTATTAAACGTAGTTTTAAGTTCTGGGAATTAGGTCTTTGAGGAGGACAAATCCCCCACAGCCCTCAGGGCAAGGGTTGTAAGTTATGCCCTGGGGGCATATAAGGTTTTGTATAGACAACATTGTTGTATAAACTTCAGTGGGCTCATTTGATTGGAAATTGAAAATTCTAGTTCACTTTTTAAGCGTCAAAAGATAATGGAGGGTAAACAGCTCCCCCCCTCACCTAAACCCTATTTTCCCAAATGCATCCAATAAAAATTTTAAGATTGCTATTTTGTTAAAAATAGTTCAAAGATTATATAACAAAAATTTCGGTATTGACACAACCCACCAGGGCCTGAGGGCAGGCGTTATAAGTTATGCATAGGGGGTATATATTGGTCTTATGGAAGGGATGCTCGTATTAACTTCAATGAGGTATCATTTGATTGGAAATTGAAAGTTCTAGTTCACTTTTTAAGAGTCAAAAGAGATTGGAGGACACCTAGCCCCCCCCCTCCATGTCCCTCTTTCCGCAAACCCATCCTATAAGAACTTTGAAATAGCTTTTTTTTAAATAGTTCAAAGATCATATAACGAAAACTCAGGGGTCAACACAGCCCCCAGAGCACGAGGGCAGGTGTTGTAAGTTATGTCCTTGGGGAATATATGGTTCTTATTGAAGGGATGCTCATAAGAAATTCAGAGATGGCTTATTTGATTGGAAATTGAAAGTTCTAGTTAAGTTTTTTCGAGTCAAAAGATATTGGAGGGCAACTAGCCCCCCACACCTCTTTACCCCAAATGCATCCAATAAAAATTTTGAGATAGGCATTAAGTTAAAAATTTCTCAAAAGTCAGATAACAAAAACTCAGGTGTCGTCACAACCCCCCAGGGCCTGGGGGCAGGCGTTTTAAGTTATTCTCTGGGGCATATATTGTTCGTATGAAAGAGATGCTCGTATAAACTGCAGAGAGGGCTCATTTGATTGGATATTGAAATCCAGCCCTTTTTAAGAGTCAAAAGTGATCAGAAGGCAACTGGGCCCCCAAGCACTTTTCACCCAAATACATCTGATAAAAAATTTGAGGTAGCCATTTTGTTAGAAGTAGTTCAAAGATCATAAAACAAAATTGCTTTACGTATGGCCATTTTGTTAAAAATAGTCCAAACGTCAAATACGAAAAACTCCCGCGTTGACACAACCCTCCCCCCCCAGGGCCGGGGCAGGCGTTTTAAGTATTGATCTGGGGGCATATATGGTTCTTATGAAAGGTATGCTCGTATGAACTTCAGAGAGGGTTCATTTGAATGAAAATTAAAATTGGTAGTTCCTTTCCTCAGAGTGAAAAAGATTAGAAGGCAACTAACCCCTACCACCCTCCATGCCTTTTAGTTTATCTGATGGATAAAACCTTCCGATAAAAATTTCAGATAACCATTTTATTAAAAATAGTTCAACCATCAGATATTGAAACTCCATGGTTGACACAACCTCCCAGGGCCAAGCGACAGGCGTTGTAAGTTGTACTCTGGTGATTTATATGGTTTTTATAGAAGGGATACTCGTATAAACTTCAGAGAGGGCTAATTTGATTGAAAATAGAAAGTTCTAGTTCATTTTTAAAGAGTCAAAAGAGACCGAAGCTTAATCTAGTCCCCCACACCCTTTTTCCCCAAACCCATCCGATAAAATTTTGAGATAGCAATTTTGTTAAAAATAGTTCAAACATAAGATAATAAACACTCCGAGATTGACACAAACCCATGTTTTCACTTTGATATTTTTACTTTGATTTCAGTTTTGATACTTTGATGAATATTTGATTTTTTTTTAAAGTTTTATTTTTAAATAATGAATTTTTTTAAACTTTAATCTTTTTGCAATCAAAAACTAACAAAAATTAATTTAAAAAAAAACTTTCAGAAAAAGTAAGTTTTTCAAAGGAAAGTAAAGGCCATTTTAAACATAAGGTTAGCAGATACAAATAACTTTTAAAATTCAAACTCAAAACGACCAGAAATTACTATTTAAGAATGAATGAAACCCAAAACGAACAGAAATTAAATAAACAATCATAGCGAAAACATACAATAAGTAATGATATAAATGAATAAATGGATATTAAATCGATTAATGCTTATATTGAATATTAAAATCATGATTAAGACGAAATAAATATTTTCCTATTGAAGTAAAAACGAAACTTAAAACGAACAGAAATTAAATAAACAATCAATGTGAACAAACATACAATAGATATTAATGTAAATTAATAAATATATCTTAAAGCGAGTGAAACTTATATTGAATATGCAAATTAAGCTTGAAACAAACAAATATCACCACAAACAAGAGTTTGGGTATGACCTCCTTCTCTCACTGTAAAAGTCTAAAACCTACTGCAGCATTGGCACTTTACTGAAAACTATATGCGTCTTGAACAGTCTTGGAAAGTATTAACAACATCAAATTGAATAGTTGATGTTAATAATATTAATTGTTGAAAGATTCATCAGTTCAAGAATTTATTTCGCTGTAACTGTATTTTTATTTTCAATGCTGTAAGAACTGGAAAAGAAAGTATTTGTAAAATAATCCGTTTTCAGTTAAGCGCCAATGACGCAGTAGGCTTCTGGTTTTTATTTACAGTTAGGAAAGGATACAGTATCCAATCACTTGTTTGTAAGGAAACTATATTCGTCTTTAACAACTTTAAAAAGAGCTAATAAATTAAACTGAATATTTGATGTATAATGATATTAATTGCTGAAAGCTCATCAGTTCAAAATGTTACTATAATTTTAATGTTTATATTAAGAGATAAGTACAAAAGAAAATATTTGTCACAAAATTGATTTTCAGTAAAGTGCCAATGACGCAGTAGGTTTTAGACTTTTACAGTGAGAGAAGGAGGTCAAATAAGCATTTCTGTTCGTTTTAAGTTTTAACGTCGTTCCTTACTTTCAGTTAAAAGAAAACTTATTTTTTTAATTCAATTTGTCTACAAGAGCATCTTTTAAGTGAGTTAAGCATTATTCTTTTGGATACTAAAGAAGAGTTCACCTGCTATGCAACTCCAGCTAAGCAAAAGAGTGCTGACAGTAGACCTTCGGGATGTCTTGTGACTTATGTAAATCTTGCTCTAATTTCAGTGCTTGTAGAATCCAGCGATTTCTCGTTCACAGAAACATTTGTATCATTAAAGTATTTCCATGGCGAAATGAGTGCACTATGTCGGCAGGGTACCTTGCAAAACTGAGAATTGTATTTTCTGTGGATTAGTAATTTGTAGTAGCATGCCTTGTTTACATCAATTATCTTTGGGTACTCAAATTAAAAAAAGAAGACGTTTTTAAATTAATTTAGGTGACATTAAAGGTTGAAATTTTAAGTGAAAAAGACTATTATGTCACCGAGAGGAGAGGAGGTGGGATGGGGTTATCTGTACTTTTTTCATTATTTTCCTTTTAGTGTCCAGAGTGATAACATCTTTTTCGACTTATGGAATTTTAAAACCAGCTTTGAAATCATATTAATTTAGTGCCTCAAAATTTAATAAATTCAGTGACCTTGAGTGATTACAGAAATTTCACAATACTCTGCTACGGACTAAAATCTAAAGTGACCTTATTGTTATGGACTAAATATGGATAGCTTTGTTTGGATCTAATACTACGGTAGTACCAACAGGTACGGCATTTCTGTGTCTTCAACAATTTTTTAGTTGGAGTTCTAGAAAATAATTTATTTTATAGAAAATAAGAAAATAATTTTATTTCTGTGATAGCTTTTGCCGCAGAGACCTAACAAGACTAGAAGTCATATTGGTATAGGCCAGATGTTGATCATTAAACTGCTGACGAAGTGTTATTTGAATACCTGCGCGTCCCATAAGTTTTGTTAACTGTTTTGCTGCAGATATCAGTAATTTATTATACGATTGATTGATTCAGTAATTGATTGATTCGTTGAATATACGATTGATTGATTGATTCACCGCCTGATATTTCATTCCTTACTGTCATGTCATCGGAGAAACTAGTCTTGAATACGGTTTTAGCAAGGAAGGCTGGGAACACGGATGCAGAAGTAGTCAGAGTATGTTGCGGGTTTTTTTGCTGGTGATGAAATTGCGCAAGCCAAGTGGCTAATCTGGTCTGAAGCGATAATGTCAGTCAGACTAACTGACACTCAGAACGTTTCAGACACTTTTACAGGCAACCTTAAAGCGCTTAATTATAGTGATAAGAATTCAGTACCACTGCCAAAGTTGGTCGTTTTCCAGCCAGATGGCACTGCCGTTTTTCTATATGACTCCAATGTAACGCTCACGAGGAAAACAAATAAACTCCATCTTAAGTTCACGATTTCTGTCTCGTCTTTCAGTCAGTTAATCTCATCTAGATCCAAGCTTGGCACTATGATGAGTGCAAAAACAGGTGTTAAACTCTCGTATTCATTGTCCTTAATATCCCAAAAGTGTTCGATAATCCGTACGGTCGCATACGTTTCGCTAAGAGTCTTAGACTAAACTCTGATGAGATAAATCAACTTTGTAAGACCAAGGATGACTGAAAACTGATAACAAGATCCAAATCTTCCGCAAGAGCCATTATTGAGAACTTGAAATCAATTGCCCCAGACGCCGATTTAGAGCTAAGCGTGAATCGTTTCTGCAACTCTCATGCGTGCGCTGACTAACAAAACAGAGCAAGTCTCTAAGTGACTTGGTTCTGATGCCACATAGTGTGCTGAAATCGGCAGTTGTGAACGTACAAAAGTCTTCACGATGTACTTTGATCGTAAAAATGATGTTGTTCACTTTTTTAGCGACTCAATCAGCATTTGTTATGAAAAGATGCCTGCTCAAAAGTTTTAGTTTATGCCCAAACGTTGCTACTCCTGCCACTGTGTGGGGCATATCATACCTGATTGTTCTCAATCTCGCCGTTGTGGACGATGTGGTGCCGAAGACCGTAAATCAAGTAAGGATCTTCCTTGCAAAAGCGATATGTTCTATGTATTGCGCAACAAGAATGGCCAAACTTGCTATAGCGTGAGATGTCCGGCCAATAACTGACCATCATAATGAACGCTACACCTAGCAATGTCTCGTATAGTGTTGCATCGTAGAATCTGAATGGTAATTTTATAATCGTTCTGTGTTCTTAAAGAACTAATGCCTGAATATGACCTGGTTTGTGTTCAAGAACATTTTGCGACTTCTTTTAGTCTGGACATATAGATGTATCCCCAAGTCATAAAGTGTTCTCTGTCCGTGCGTGCCGATCACAAACTTACGGTCGTCCCTCCGATGGGTTGGCCACTTTTGTGAAATCCTTCCTCATGTGTTCTTGGTTTGACTCTGGAAGTGATTTTCTTTAAGTATAGATTAATAATGTAGTTTTAATTAATGTTTATCTTCCAACGGATTATCTATAAAAGAAATTAGACAGACTGTTTGCTGTTAGTGTGGTTTGGCTAGCTAAATGTGTTGAAAATGTGAAAATACAGGCAATTTCTTGTGTTATAGTGAGTGATTTTAACTGTGACTTGACAAAGAAAAATGAAAATCCATCTAGTCGTGTGACTCTACTTTATGTTTAGCTTGACAGTGAATATATACTCGCATCAAAAAACAAGGACTTTTCTTATATCCTTAACAGTAGAAGTACGTTTAATATTGACCAATACTTGCTAAAAAATTAAAGATTGATACTAAAATTTCTGTTTTGTCACCTAATATCAGTTTACGGATTGCTTGGAATTCTTTTAAGTTGTGGCTCTCTATATGGTGGGAAGCTGATTCATTGCGTAAAGATTGGCTGAATAAGTTTCGGATTTTTAAGAAAAGACGTTTTGCGAAGTAATTATATTTGCTTATTTGTGATTTGATTGTAGCAAAATCGGATGCGGTTCTTCTGACTCCAAATAATTATTAGTCGGTATTATCTAAGAAGTCGTTCAAAGATCAATAAATTAACAGTACTCTACTGTCTTTGATTTAACCATACAAAAGTTACTTCTTGCTACCAGGCCCATCACAGCAAGATGTTTTTAATACTTATCGTGGTGATTTTTTTTTTCCCTTGAAATATATAACGGTGTTACTTTTAATTATTTTATGACGCATTAGTATTTTAAAAGGCTGAATAAAGATAAATTGTATTGGATTGATCAGATATTAGCTCAGGATATATTTTTGTGCAGCGATTTGCTTTTGTAGCACCTTGCTCTACTTTTTGAAATGGTTTTTAACCTTGGAATGGTACCTGATTCTTTTTGTATATATATATATATATATATATATATATATATATATATATATATATATATATATATATATATATATATATATATATATATATATATATATATATATATATATATATATATATATATATATTTAAAAACGATGGAAAAGATTAATTCACTCCATTTAACAAAATAGTTTCTTAACCTTTGGCTTATTATAATTAATTGAACATATGTCCAATCCTACGGAAGATTTTTTCAAATACTTTTCTTTTCTTCCAAAATCCTAAATGAATAGAAAATTTTGATATTTGTTTTCAGTACTTGACCAGTTCAGAGCTAGATAATCGGGATTTTTTCATTTCGCCATTCTATCAGAATTTATTAAAAACACGGGAAATGAATGTGAACTGCTTGCTTCTGGTTGCAGGCTTTAGTACTGGCAGTTTAAACGTTGGTTTCATTCCAAGTGGTAGGCGTATCAACGGAGGAGAAAAAAAATAGTGAGGGGTTCTGTTTTAACTGCCAGTCCTCCTTTCTTCTGGAAATATACTCCAGAAACGTCAATAATACCATATCCTATACCCATGGTCGTACACTTGATTTTAAACAAAAAATAACAGACATTAATAAATCCATCATTTGATGAATTGCGTGAGCGCTGCCCTGATCTACGTCACTGAGACTTGGCACTTCCAATCAACAATGTTGAGCATGATATACACCTGCTAGGTAAAAACATTTTGTCGAACTGAGGGCTTCCGATGGGACGAATGACTTAGGTCTGAAAGTCTCCTCGCTCACTTCCACCAAGTTGAATTTTCAACTCAGATTGCCAAGTGAACTCTCAGATGGTTCATTTTTAACTCAGAGTGCCAAGTGAACTCTCAGATAGTTTGGGTATTTCCCTCGGATGTTACAGACAGCCCTTGCGTGACCTACACATGACTTGGATCTCAAATCGTTTTGTTTTTTGGGTCTGAAGTTTAGACATTGTTCCCGGCGGACGGACAACATTCAAATTTCTCAAATTGGCCGACATTGCCGCTTACACCCCCCCCCCCCCCCCCATAGCCTTATCTTTGTCCACCTTGATGCACAAAGTTGCTGCGCTCTACACCACAAACCATGTGTCAGAAGCCTTAAGTCATATCATTTTACCATTCACTGACCTTATTGTTTTATTTGCTGTCACTGTAAAGCAGTTTTTTTATTAAGAAGCAATCCGACTGAAAAATAACAAAAGCTCTAAAACAAATTTATATGGCAATAGATATATCAAGATAATAAGATATTGATGCCAAGTTTTTAATGTTCAATTAGTTCAGTGATACCCATCGAAATCTACTAGCATTAGAAACTTTGTTTGTCTTTCTAATAAAAAGAGAGGGGGGCTAACACCCCTTAGAAGTCAATAAAGCTTAATACAAGTCATACCCAAGGATGTAATTTGTTATAAGATAGGGGGTTTTAACTGCTTTCTCCTGACCCCAATTTATCCCGGAGACCCCAGTTTGTTCTATAGCTGAAATATATTTTCTTCAAAATATTTTCAAAACTCAGATGAGCCTTTATAATTCACATAATATAGTTAGCTATTTTTAAGGTTTTGTTTTGAATGTATAGTAATACGTAGCTGGATTTTCCTTTTACATTATAATGTTAACTTTATTTGGTAGAACTGGCTCCAAATGTGCCCCCCAGAGATTAGATGAAAGTTCGTCCATGGGCACACCCTGTGATTCAGTGTGTCAGATAACCCTACTTCAGAGGTTTCTATCTCTAAAAGTGTTACATTTTACATTTTTGGCCAGGAGAAAGATCACGGATGAGTGTTTGTTTCTTTTTTCCAGGGATGATTAAATCACATTAATAGTCCTATAATATAGAGAGAGGGCTCATTCGAACGGAAATTAAAAGTTCTAGTTCTATTTTTAAGTAACCAAAAAATTGGAGGGTAACTAAATCCCCTTCCACACCGCTTTTTTCCCAAATTCGTCAGCTCAAAATTGGAGGGAGATATCCATTTTGTTCATAGTTATTGAAATATCTAGTAACTATACAACCTTTTGGTATAACTTGACCCCCCCTCCAACCCCATGAGGAAAGGTCTGTAAGTCATGAAATTTTCCTTTCTTTAAAGATAGTGTATGTTATTGGGGGGGGGGCTGAGTGTTTCGCTGCAGAAATTTCTCAAAGGAAGAATTTTCTGGGGGTGAACTTTCCAGGGAAAACTTAAAATGGGGCAAGTTTCCCGAGTTCTTGTTCAAAATTATTTATATTTGTCTTACTCTATCTTTACTGATTAAATTTTATGTATGGATATGTCAAGGAGTATGGCCTAAGGGACGGTCAACCTGGGTTGTAATTGTCTAAGGGATCTTTCTATCTGGGCGGGATTTTTCAGTGGGCTTTTTTCTCTGGGGTAAATTTTGTGCAGCAATAAATTTTTACTGGGGGGGGGGGGTGAGGGTTTGCGGGAAAGATTTTTAACGGAGGGGGGCATATCTAGCCTGATTTGAAAGACAGTCAAAAATTAAAGACTTTAAAATTGAATTGTTCTAAGAAAAAAATACTTGGTGGACTCGCGCAAGGAATATTCTGGGGAGATTTCCTGCGAAAAGAAAGTTTTCTGAGGGGAATAGATATTAGGGATGGTCTCGGGGAGTTTTCTCAGTGGTATTTTAATTTCCAAATCTCGGTCATGGAGAATATCAGATGCTTTTCTTAGATCACTTGCAAACACTTTTGACTTGTTTGTTTTGTTTTCAAATCATCTATGACCGATTCACGTGTTGACTTGTTTTTCAAGTGTATATTATGTTTTCACTGGGGATATGCTAGTTGATTAATATACTTATTATAATTTTCTCAAGGGAAGGTGTGGGAATTTTTTTTTTTTCAAACTTATTTTGGGTTTGTTGATTTTGCAACTGTCTTTGAGTGTTTGTCTTGGCAATTGAAGACCATGGGAGTAGTATGTGCAAAATGAATTTGCTAGATACAATCGAATGTATCGTTTATACCGGGTTAACTGTTTTTTCAGGGGCCACCTGCGTATAAGCCAAGATGAGGTTATTTCTCAATATCCTTGAATATCCTGGTTTTCCAAGACTTGTGGTACTTTTTAAGGTTAATTTGCGAACGCTTATGTTATTCAAAGTTGTATTTTTAAAATAATATGATTTCATTTTGCTTTAAATATTGTATTTCAGATTAAATCAATTTTAGTCTGAATTGATCATGTTATCACAGAGCCTAAGTCATAAGTTATTAAAATTTTTCAGTAAGGATACTATTTAGTTTTGAAAGAATTCTAAATCAACAGAAAACTAAGCCATGTATTTTCAGTATTCAACCACTCATTAACCAGTTCAGAGCTTGATAATCGAGTTTTTCTTTCATTTGTCCTTATATCAGAATCTTTGAAATATACAGAAGAAAAGTGTGAACGGCTTGCTTTTGTTTGCAGGGCTTAGTGCAGTCAGTTTCAGCATTGTTTTATTCGAAGTGGTAGAAATATCCACTGAGGAGAGAAAACAATATGATGAGGGGTTCTGTTTAAACTGCTAGTCTTCCCATGCCATGGACTGTTGTTTTTAAAGTATTAAAATTGCTTGTTTTTCTACCCATGAGCAGTATGTTAATAATAAATTACCTAACCACATTCGATTTTAATATAAAGTAACTAGCCATTCGTTTGTCCAGGCCATACTAAAATGTATTTGTAAGACCAATGAAATCATACATAATTAATTGCTTTGGCCTTGAGTGAGAGTTGAGCAAGGATTTAATCATAAATCATTTTTTATAATCAATGAATTCTGAACAAACCTGGTAACGGTGATTCCTTAAGAAGCTCTTGTTGACTAATGAACTCTAATGACACCTGGGCAAGACGATTTTAGTGGTGTTCCAGAAGACAGTTGAAATCTCAACAAACCCGGTAATGGTGATTTATTAAAGTACTCTCGAGAAATAACGAGCTCTGAACAAGCCTTGACATGACGGTTCTACCTTTGTCCATTGCAATAGTAAAATATATTGCTTAAAGCTTTAAGATGGTAGCCAAGTAGTTTTTGATGGTGACAGATACATTTGACTTCTCTAGAATTGAAATTGAGAACTCTAAAGGATGAACACAGGGCGCGGTAGTCAACTAAGCAGGCACGTTGATACTAATAGCTAGCCACTGGAAACACATTGACAAAAACACTCACATATAGACTTATGAATGAAAAACGAAATTAAATGACTAATATAATACTAAAACTTTTGATAACTCCTCAAGCAATTCTCTAGCGTTCCCTGGTGTATTTTGATCACGAACCTTGTGTAACAGTGATTCATACACTGCTGATATGAACACAAGTAAATTTATTGATGTTGATATTTTGAATGTATTAACTATTTGAATTGAGTATGAATCATCAGAAAAAATATTTATGATGGTCACAGACTGATGTGATATTCAAATGAAAAACCAGGTAACTAATATCATGTTTTTAGAATCTAGCTCATAATCATAGAAGTTTGGTGAGAAGCAGATTTCTATGAAAACATAAATATTGGAGTTTTTTTGTTTTGTACTGGTGACCCCAATAAAGACAAGAATTGAGTTCGATATAACTAAACTGACACGATATTGTTTAAATCATTCTATTGTAAATAAATAGACAAAAAACTCTCAGAAAATAAAATTATTAATTATAAACAAATTTACACGTTGAATATAATATTTATAATCGTATTATTTTCGAAATGATTTATAATCAAGAGTAATTAGTGGAAGAGTTTCACAGACACATGTGTCTTCGATAAGATTTACTTTGTTAACTTAATTATGAAGAAAGGTCACTAAAGTAAACTGAACTAAATCATTTATATTTAAAACTGGGTACTTGAAATATAGTGACAAAAACATTCACGTCTTGGCTTGTTAATTAGAAGGCAATTAAAGTTAGTAATATACTATTAACAATTTTGGCAACGCCCCAAGGCACTGCTATAGTTTTCCTCCATGTTTTAAAATCACGAAAAAGTTATAATGGCGAGACTCAAATTGCTGAGCTGTAGCATATTAAAGTCGTTTATAGCTATACTTTGATCTTATGACTTATTTATCTGGTGTAGTAATCTCAGACATGATATTTATGATGGTATAATAATTTTATGTTAGTCAGCTAATATAACATTTTATTGATCTTATGTTTTTATAAAGGTACACGTATATCTATCTTTCATTGATGTTTCCTACAATAATAATGTATATTTTTGCGTAGCATATATCGTATTTAATTTAAAAAACACCCCCCTCCTCGACCTTTTTTAACTGTTAATAGTAAATCCATGGACTATTTTTTAACATTGAGCATCAGGGGGAGTAAAGAACAACCAAAAAGATAAGAGGATCATAAACTGTAGTGTTAAAAAGAGAAATTATAATGAAATTCTTTAACTAAAATTTAATTTAAATTAGATTTTTTGGAACAAGTTTTTTAACCTTTTTTTTAACAAAAGAAATTTACTTGTTATATATTCGAGATAAGAAATTAAAATAATATAACTAAATTATTCTTGATTTTTTCTTTTATAAAATTAATATCTGTAGTGATGTTTTTTTCACTTAGTTTTTTTTTAACTTCGATTTTTTTTTCTCATTTATTGATTTTACACTTTGTGCGCTTAATAATATAGTTCAGAATGATAAAAATATGAATACAGATGTGGGTTTTCCTTTTCTGAATCTGAATTTGCTAAAAGGTGTGAAATAAACCCGAGAAAGCCCAATTTCTCAGTAGAAATTATAATGGATAACCCTCGACTAAGGTGAGTATCTGCAAGAAATGTAAAAGAGAATTGAAGGGGCCATAAACTTGCTTAATTGATTTCTTTTGTCTTAGGTACTAGTTGAGAAATGAATTATCAGACAAGCATGCGAAAAACCCTATTTTTTCACTATTAGAGTCAATTAACTGTTACTTGCGCTATTGCGTAACAATTTGTTTTTGATAAACTAGTTACGCAAGTTTAATTTATTCCGATTGGGTGAGGTTTTTTTTGCTTGCCATTTTAATTGTGCAACAAAGTTGTCTGGTCTTGAAATTAAAAGTAATATCGAAAAAAAATGTTAGTGTTGATTTATTGTTTTTTTTCAATAAGAATATTATTGAATAATAATAGAAAGTTTTATCAATTAATTCGTTATCTGACTCACATACTAGTTGTGTAAAAAATTATTTTTGTATAAGTTAATTAATAATTTTTCTATAACGTAAAAGTTATTTATAAAATTTATAAAATTCACAAACTTGTTATTAATTGATTTTATAATTTAATACTTAATAAAAAGGAATAAAATATGATTTGAATATGTTAGACTTAATTTTTTTTATTTAAAGAAAATTTTTTTGTTTTTATATTTTAATTTATATATTTTTTATTATATATTTAACGTAAAAAAATTGAATGTCATAATTTGAAATTAAACGATAATATTTTTGAGTATAATAAAAGAAGGAGGGATACTACAGTATGCCATATCAAATGACTGAGGTTACATGACCGAGTAATTACAGCATATTATAAAGGTGGTAAAGACTTGAGTACAGTTCACGTAGAAGGTGGAGACATGTACAATTTTTGGGGGTTGAAGCACTTTATGTTAGAGTACTTTGCATACATATAAATTTTTAATTATAAACGGTGACTCCAAAAGAACACTTCTTAATTGAATAAAGTTTAATTATCATAAATTTAGAGGTGAATATCCAGAAAACGAGGTTTGGTTTTTCACACCAGGGATGACAAGGGACTTAACTGATGGTGTTCAGTGCATACGATACGGTAAAAAAAAGCAAGCTTGTTCATGGGGTTCTGTTTGTTGATTTGTTAAGAACCTAATGTCTTAAGGAGGTAATAAGTCAATTCAAATTTAGGACAGAGCAAATTCTTATACATTTCACAGTGAAAGTTTGCGGTAGAGTTCTGAGCTCAAAATTTTTCCATTTGCATAGTTCACTTGAGGTAAAGTTTTTAAGTTTAAAAATATTTTGTATTTATCTGACTTCTTCCTGAAAAGTACCCATTTCTTTACCACTTTTATTATATGGTATTATCACTCGGTCATAAAATTACAGTCTGATTGTATGGTGCAGTGTAATACCTAACAAGCTTTTATCATACTCAAACATATTATAGTTCATTTTCTAGTGGTAACAGTTAATTTCTTTATGTTTTACCGACAATAAAAGAAAATGTAAGTTCAAAATTTAACACCACAAGATGATTTTTCAAGCCAATAAGGTCAGTGTCATAAAATCCAATTATCTTGGAAACTGTTGAGTTAGTATTTAAATAGAAAGTTCTTGATCTAACTTTTATGCCTTTGCTCAAGATTAAAAAGAC